>NW_020527829.1:0-78759 GCF_003368295.1 Carassius auratus
GGGATTTGGTAGTCTGGCAGCGTTGCACTTCGTTCCCAAAAGCGTATCGACGCAGCTCGAGTTCCCGAAAAGGAACGTCCAAGGTTACGCATGTAACCTAGTTCCTTGAGGGAGAGACGCCTGCGTCGCAGAGCCATACTCCCGGCACCTCCGGCGCTTGCTTCCCTACTCGAAGCTGAAGCCAGCTGCAGGCAACGTGCTTATATAGCTTCTGTTGCTACGTCACCCTTGCCGTGACGTCACGCCGTCCATTGGACAGATTGCACACGAGATTTCAGAACCGGTTCGTCAGGGACGTCCAAAGCGTTTGACGCAGCGTCTCGTTCCCTAAGGAACTAGGGTTACATGCGTAACCTTGGGACGTTTTTGTGCATATAACTTCTAACACATTAAAAACTGTCTTACAGCATTGCAGAAAACATTGTATTTCATAAGGCATAAGCTTGTTTCAGTTTGGCAAGATTTGCACTGAATACTGAATGAAACAGCTTTCTCTATTAGAGAGAAAAGCTTTTGAGCAGATTTGGGCTTGATTTCACTTCATTTGAACAGAAACACATTTTCACATTACTGGACTCAGAAAGCTGTAAACTGACAATCTTGATCATTGAAGTCTAACATAGTTTTTGTGCATATAACTTCTACACGTTAAAACTGTCTTACAGCATTGCAGAAAACATTGTACTTCCATAAGACATAGCTTGTTTCAGTTTGGCAAGATTGCACTGAATACTGATGAAACAGCATTTATATTAGAGAGAAAAGCTTTTGAGCAGATTTGGGCTTGATTTCACTTCATTTGAACAGAAACACTAATTTCAGCATTACTGGACTCAGAAAGCTGTAAACTGACAATCTTGATCAATTGAAGTCCTAACATTAGTTTTTGTGCATATAACTTCTAACACATTAAAAACTGTCTTAACAGCATTGCAGAAACTTGTACTTCATAAGGCATAAGCTTGTTTCAGTTGGCAAGATTTGCACTGAATACTGAATGAAACAGCTTTATCTAATAGAGAGAAAAGCTTTTGAGCAGATTTGGGCTTGATTTCACTTCATTTGAACAGAAACACTATTTCAGCATTACTGGACTCAGAAAGCTGTAAACTGACAATCTTGATCATTGAAGTCCTAACATTAGTTTTTGTGCATATAACTTCTAACACATTAAAAACTGTCTTACAGCATTGCAGAAAACATTGTACTTCATAAGACATAAGCTTGTTTCAGTTTGGCAAGATTTGCACTGAATACTGAATGAAACAGCTTTATCTAATAGAGAGAAAAGCTTTTGAGCAGATTTGGGCTTGATTTCACTTCATTTGAACAGAAACACTATTTCAGCATTACTGGACTCAGAAAGCTGTAAACTGACAATCTTGATCATTGAAGTCCTAACATAGTTTTGTGCATATAACTTCTAACACATTAAAAACTGTCTTACAGCATTGCAGAAAACATTGTACTTCATAAGACATAAGCTTGTTTCAGTTTGGCAAGATTTGCACTGAATACTGAATGAAACAGCTTTCTCTAATAGAGAGAAAAGCTTTTGAGCAGATTTGGGCTTGATTTCACTTCATTTGAACAGAAACACTATTTCAACATTACTGGACTCAGAAAGCTGTAAACTGACAATCTTGATCATTGCAGTCCTAACATTAGTTTTTGTGCATATAACTTCTAACACATTAAAAACTGTCTTACAGCATTGCAGAAAACATTGTACTTCATAAGCATAAGCTTGTTTCAGTTTGGCAAGATTTGCACTGAATATTGAATGAAACAGCTTTCTCTAATAGAGAGAAAAGCTTTTGAGCAGATTTGGGCTTGATTTCACTTCATTTGAACAGAAACACTATTTCAACATTACTGGACTCAGAAAGCTGTAAACTGACAATCTTGATCATTGCAGTCCTAACATTAGTTTTTGTGCATATAACTTCTAACACATTAAAAACTGTCTTACAGCATTGCAGAAAACATTGTACTTCATAAGGCATAAGCTTGTTTCAGTTTGGCAAGATTTGCACTGAATACTGAATGAAACAGCTTTCTCTAATAGAGAGAAAAGCTTTTGAGCAGATTTGGGCTTGATTTCACTTCATTTGAACAGAAACACTATTTCAGCATTACTGGACTCAGAAAGCTGTAAACTGACAATCTTGATCATTGAAGTCCTAACATAAGTTTTTGTGCATATAACTTCTAACACATTAAAAACTGTCTTACAGCATTGCAGAAAACATTGTACTTCATAAGACATAAGCTTGTTTCAGTTTGGCAAGATTTGCACTGAATACTGAATGAAACAGCTTTATCTAATAGAGAGAAAAGCTTTTGAGCAGATTTGGGCTTGATTTCACTTCATTTGAACAGAAACACTATTTCAGCATTACTGGACTCAGAAAGCTGTAAACTGACAATCTTGATCATTGAAGTCCTAACATAAGTTTTTGTGCATATAACTTCTAACACATTAAAAACTGTCTTACAGCATTGCAGAAAACATTGTACTTCATAAGACATAAGCTTGTTTCAGTTTGGCAAGATTTGCACTGAATACTGAATGAAACAGCTTTATCTAATAGAGAGAAAAGCTTTTGAGCAGATTTGGGCTTGATTTCACTTCATTTGAACAGAAACACTATTTCAGCATTACTGGACTCAGAAAGCTGTAAACTGACAATCTTGATCATTGAAGTCCTAACATTAGTTTTTGTGCATATAACTTCTAACACATTAAAAACTGTCTTACAGCATTGCAGAAAACATTGTACTTCATAAGACATAAGCTTGTTTCAGTTTGGCAAGATTTGCACTGAATACTGAATGAAACAGCTTTATCTAATAGAGAGAAAAGCTTTTGAGCAGATTTGGGCTTGATTTCACTTCATTTGAACAGAAACACTATTTCAGCATTACTGGACTCAGAAAGCTGTAAACTGACAATCTTGATCATTGAAGTCCTAACATTAGTTTTTGTGCATATAACTTCTAACACATTAAAAACTGTCTTACAGCATTGCAGAAAACATTGTACTTTCATAAGACATAAGCTTGTTTCAGTTTGGCAAGATTTGCACTGAATACTGAATGAAACAGCTTTATCTAATAGAGAGAAAAGCTTTTGAGCAGATTTGGGCTTGATTTCACTTCATTTGAACAGAAACACTATTTCAGCATTACTGGACTCAGAAAGCTGTAAACTGACAATCTTGATCATTGAAGTCCTAACATAAGTTTTTGTGCATATAACTTCTAACACATTAAAAACTGTCTTACAGCATTGCAGAAAACATTGTACTTCATAAGGCATAAGCTTGTTTCAGTTTGGCAAGATTTGCACTGAATATTGAATGAAACAGCTTTCTCTAATAGAGAGAAAAGCTTTTGAGCAGATTTGGGCTTGATTTCACTTCATTTGAACAGAAACACTATTTCAACATTACTGGACTCAGAAAGCTGTAAACTGACAATCTTGATCATTGCAGTCCTAACATTAGTTTTTGTGCATATAACTTCTAACACATTAAAAACTGTCTTACAGCATTGCAGAAAACATTGTACTTCATAAGACATAAGCTTGTTTCAGTTTGGCAAGATTTGCACTGAATACTGAATGAAACAGCTTTCTCTAATAGAGAGAAAAGCTTTTGAGCAGATTTGGGCTTGATTTCACTTCATTTGAACAGAAACACTATTTCAACATTACTGGACTCAGAAAGCTGTAAACTGACAATCTTGATCATTGCAGTCCTAACATTAGTTTTTGTGCATATAACTTCTAACACATTAAAAACTGTCTTACAGCATTGCAGAAAACATTTTATTTCATAAGACATAAGCATGTTTCAGTTTGGCAAGATTTGCACTGAATACTGAATGAAACAGCTTTCTCTAATAGAGAGAAAAGCTTTTGAGCAGATTTGGGCTTGATTTCACTTCATTTGAACAGAAACACTATTTCAGCATTACTGGACTCAGAAAGCTGTAAACTGACAATCTTGATCATTGAAGTCCTAACATAAGTTTTTGTGCATATAACTTCTAACACATTAAAAACTGTCTTACAGCATTGCAGAAAACATTGTACTTCATAAGACATAAGCTTGTTTCAGTTTGGCAAGATTTGCACTGAATACTGAATGAAACAGCTTTATCTAATAGAGAGAAAAGCTTTTGAGCAGATTTGGGCTTGATTTCACTTCATTTGAACAGAAACACTATTTCAGCATTACTGGACTCAGAAAGCTGTAAACTGACAATCTTGATCATTGAAGTCCTAACATAAGTTTTTGTGCATATAACTTCTAACACATTAAAAACTGTCTTACAGCATTGCAGAAAACATTGTACTTCATAAGACATAAGCTTGTTTCAGTTTGGCAAGATTTGCACTGAATACTGAATGAAACAGCTTTCTCTAATAGAGAGAAAAGCTTTTGAGCAGATTTGGGCTTGATTTCACTTCATTTGAACAGAAACACTATTTCAGCATTACTGGACTCAGAAAGCTGTAAACTGACAATCTTGATCATTGAAGTCCTAACATTAGTTTTTGTGCATATAACTTCTAACACATTAAAAACTGTCTTACAGCATTGCAGAAAACATTGTACTTCATAAGACATAAGCTTGTTTCAGTTTGGCAAGATTTGCACTGAATACTGAATGAAACAGCTTTATCTAATAGAGAGAAAAGCTTTTGAGCAGATTTGGGCTTGATTTCACTTCATTTGAACAGAAACACTATTTCAGCATTACTGGACTCAGAAAGCTGTAAACTGACAATCTTGATCATTGAAGTCCTAACATAAGTTTTTGTGCATATAACTTCTAACACATTAAAAACTGTCTTACAGCATTGCAGAAAACATTGTACTTCATAAGGCATAAGCTTGTTTCAGTTTGGCAAGATTTGCACTGAATACTGAATGAAACAGCTTTATCTAATAGAGAGAAAAGCTTTTGAGCAGATTTGGGCTTGATTTCACTTCATTTCAACAGAAACACTATTTCAGCATTACTGGACTCAGAAAGCTGTAAACTGACAATCTTGATCATTGAAGTCCTAACATAAGTTTTTGTGCATATAACTTCTAACACATTAAAAACTGTCTTACAGCATTGCAGAAAACATTGTACTTCATAAGACATAAGCTTGTTTCAGTTTGGCAAGATTTGCACTGAATACTGAATGAAACAGCTTTCTCTAATAGAGAGAAAAGCTTTTGAGCAGATTTGGGCTTGATTTCACTTCATTTGAACAGAAACACTATTTCAGCATTACTGGACTCAGAAAGCTGTAAACTGACAATCTTGATCATTGCAGTCCTAACATTAGTTTTTGTGCATATAACTTCTAACACATTAAAAACTGTCTTACAGCATTGCAGAAAACATTTTATTTCATAAGACATAAGCATGTTTCAGTTTGGCAAGATTTGCACTGAATATTGAATGAAACAGCTTTCTCTAATAGAGAGAAAAGCTTTTGAGCAGATTTGGGCTTGATTTCACTTCATTTGAACAGAAACACTATTTCAGCATTACTGGACTCAGAAAGCTGTAAACTGACAATCTTGATCATTGAAGTCCTAACATTAGTTTTTGTGCATATAACTTCTAACACATTAAAAACTGTCTTACAGCATTGCAGAAAACATTGTATTTCATAAGGCATAAGCTTGTTTCAGTTTGGCAAGATTTGCACTGAATACTGAATGAAACAGCTTTCTCTAATAGAGAGAAAAGCTTTTGAGCAGATTTGGGCTTGATTTCACTTCATTTGAACAGAAACACTATTTCAACATTACTGGACTCAGAAAGCTGTAAACTGACAATCTTGATCATTGAAGTCCTAACATTAGTTTTTGTGCATATAACTTCTAACACATTAAAAACTGTCTTACAGCATTGCAGAAAACATTGTATTCATAAGACATAAGCTTGTTTCAGTTTGGCAAGATTTGCACTGAATACTGAATGAAACAGCTTTCTCTAATAGAGAGAAAAGCTTTTGAGCAGATTTGGGCTTGATTTCACTTCATTTGAACAGAAACACTATTTCAGCATTACTGGACTCAGAAAGCTGTAAACTGACAATCTTGATCATTGAAGTCCTAACATTAGTTTTTGTGCATATAACTTCTAACACATTAAAAACTGTCTTACAGCATTGCAGAAAACATTGTACTTCATAAGGCATAAGCTTGTTTCAGTTTGGCAAGATTTGCACTGAATATTGAATGAAACAGCTTTCTCTAATAGAGAGAAAAGCTTTTGAGCAGATTTGGGCTTGATTTCACTTCATTTGAACAGAAACACTATTTCAACATTACTGGACTCAGAAAGCTGTAAACTGACAATCTTGATCATTGAAGTCCTAACATTAGTTTTTGTGCATATAACTTCTAACACATTAAAAACTGTCTTACAGCATTGCAGAAAACATTGTACTTCATAAGGCATAAGCTTGTTTCAGTTTGGCAAGATTTGCACTGAATACTGAATGAAACAGCTTTATCTAATAGAGAGAAAAGCTTTTGAGCAGATTTGGGCTTGATTTCACTTCATTTCAACAGAAACACTATTTCAGCATTACTGGACTCAGAAAGCTGTAAACTGACAATCTTGATCATTGAAGTCCTAACATAAGTTTTTGTGCATATAACTTCTAACACATTAAAAACTGTCTTACAGCATTGCAGAAAACATTGTACTTCATAAGACATAAGCTTGTTTCAGTTTGGCAAGATTTGCACTGAATACTGAATGAAACAGCTTTATCTAATAGAGAGAAAAGCTTTTGAGCAGATTTGGGCTTGATTTCACTTCATTTCAACAGAAACACTATTTCAGCATTACTGGACTCAGAAAGCTGTAAACTGACAATCTTGATCATTGAAGTCCTAACATAAGTTTTTGTGCATATAACTTCTAACACATTAAAAACTGTCTTACAGCATTGCAGAAAACATTGTACTTCATAAGGCATAAGCTTGTTTCAGTTTGGCAAGATTTGCACTGAATATTGAATGAAACAGCTTTCTCTAATAGAGAGAAAAGCTTTTGAGCAGATTTGGGCTTGATTTCACTTCATTTGAACAGAAACACTATTTCAACATTACTGGACTCAGAAAGCTGTAAACTGACAATCTTGATCATTGCAGTCCTAACATTAGTTTTTGTGTATATAACTTCTAACACATTAAAAACTGTCTTACAGCATTGCAGAAAACATTTTATTTCATAAGACATAAGCTTGTTTCAGTTTGGCAAGATTTGCACTGAATACTGAATGAAACAGCTTTCTCTAATAGAGAGAAAAGCTTTTGAGCAGATTTGGGCTTGATTTCACTTCATTTGAACAGAAACACTATTTCAGCATTACTGGACTCAGAAAGCTGTAAACTGACAATCTTGATCATTGAAGTCCTAACATAAGTTTTTGTGCATATAACTTCTAACACATTAAAAACTGTCTTACAGCATTGCAGAAAACATTTTATTTCATAAGACATAAGCTTGTTTCAGTTTGGCAAGATTTGCACTGAATACTGAATGAAACAGCTTTATCTAATAGAGAGAAAAGCTTTTGAGCAGATTTGGGCTTGATTTCACTTCATTTCAACAGAAACACTATTTCAGCATTACTGGACTCAGAAAGCTGTAAACTGACAATCTTGATCATTGAAGTCCTAACATTAGTTTTTGTGCATATAACTTCTAACACATTAAAAACTGTCTTACAGCATTGCAGAAAACATTTTATTTCATAAGACATAAGCATGTTTCAGTTTGGCAAGATTTGCACTGAATATTGAATGAAACAGCTTTCTCTAATAGAGAGAAAAGCTTTTGAGCAGATTTGGGCTTGATTTCACTTCATTTGAACAGAAAGCACTATTTCAGCATTACTGGACTCAGAAAGCTGTAAACTGACAATCTTGATCATTGAAGTCCTAACATTAGTTTTTGTGCATATAACTTCTAACACATTAAAAACTGTCTTACAGCATTGCAGAAAACATTTTATTTCATAAGGCATAAGCATGTTTCAGTTTGGCAAGATTTGCACTGAATATTGAATGAAACAGCTTTCTCTAATAGAGAGAAAAGCTTTTGAGCAGATTTGGGCTTGATTTCACTTCATTTGAACAGAAAGCACTATTTCAACATTACTGGACTCAGAAAGCTGTAAACTGACAATCTTGATCATTGAAGTCCTAACATTAGTTCCTTTTCGGGAACTCGAGCTGCGTCGATAACGCTTTGGGGAACGTCCCTGACGAGACCGGCTCTGAACATCGTGTGCAATCTGTCCAATGGACGGGCGTGACGTCACGGGCAGGGTGACGTAGCGACCAGGAAGCTATATAAGCACGTGCCGTGCAGCTGGCTTCAGCTTCGCTCTGTCAGCAAGCGCTCTGTGTGTGCATGTCAAAAGTCTGTCCCGTTGGTCCTATTTATTGTTGTCTGTCCCTAGCCATTAAAAGATCGCTAAAACAGCTCAATATGCCAAAAGTAAAAGCATAGACCAACATATTAAGGGCGATTCCAAGCCACGTTATAGATTGTGTGTTCCTCCCTGCCCTCGCTACATTACGAGTGGGGATACACACAGTTTGTGCGTGGCTTGCCTGGGATCGAAGCACGCTGAGTCAGCTCTCGAGGGGGCCGACTGCCCGCATTGTAAACGATAGTGCCAATGCGGACGCTTCGATCCCGGAGGGCTCTCTTCGAGAAGTGAGCCTTCGCCAGCGTTCCTCGCGATGCCGGTTCCGCTTTCGCCGAGGCGGAAGCCGCGCCGGCATTCGTTGGGTTCGCGGATAGATCTGCTGGAAGGAATGGAGACGGGCAGGTCCTTATCTCCTACCTTATCCACCAGATCTGCCTGATTCCGGGATTCGGAAGCCCGAGCTTCGGTTCTTCCCCCCCGAGCATCGGGCTTGACGCTCTGCCTTTCTTTCTCCGAGGAGATTGACACGGAGGGCGTTGGCGAGCTTGTAGTTGCACAAACATAAAGTTGCATAAGCACAGTATAAAACAAACAGTGTTATGCCTTATACGGGTAGTGTTAATGAGCACCTATTTAATCTCTGAGGGGATTAATATTGTTTGTGTGACTAAGCTTCTAGCGCGCTGTCGAGGCAACGCGTGTATTACATCATTTTCAGTTTTGATGTGAATTTTTCCATACCCGACCGCGTGTCTGGTTATTTAAACTCCATTTAATAAGCAGGAGTTAGTTCTATCACTACAATGTGTACTTTATCACAATCTAGACCGTGTTTACTTGTCTGATTGTTTGATTATTTTAAATTCTGAGGAATTTAATGACATTGAGAAGTCAATATATCACTACAATGTGTACTTTATCACAATCTAGACCGTGTTTACTTGTCTGATTGTTGAATTGCATTAGATTCTGAGGAATCTAATGACCATTATCTAACTTAAAGGAGGTCAATATATCACTTCTATGTGAATTTTATCTCAATCCAGACCGTGTCTACTTGTCTGATTGTTTGATTGCATTAAATTCTGAGGAATATAATGACAATTTATTTGACTCATGAAGTTAGATGTACTGGAGGGACTGCTGGGCAGGAGCAGCCCCCTCCGCGTACAAACAGAGTGTTGCCGCCCGTGTTCCCCGCTTAAGGAACGGGATCAGAGGCTGAAGCAACGCTCCGGGCCAGTGACTTCCCAGCCTAGTCTGAAAGAGCAGACTGGGAGTTCAACGGCCAAAAAGTCATGACGCATTTCGGTCACGACTACAGAGGGCGGCCCCTACTGGGGCAGAGCGGTGTCCACCTCATCACACGGTGCCCGTCTCACCTCAGTGCCCTCGGGAGGTGGGTCTGCCAACCCTGCAAGAGTTTCAGGGTGCAGCGGCTTCCAGCGAGCACCGCTCTCAGTTATTTCCGCCCGTGAGCGCGTAGCGGAGCTGAGACGCTCGCCGCCCCTTCGGGGGCCTCTTACACCAGAGGTCAGTCTCGAGAGACTGATTCCCTTAGTACATCAGTTAGCAGCGTGAAAACTACTGCCAAATGTATCTCAATGGGTCCCGCTGACATTCAATGGGGTCACACCGACAGTAGTCGGCCCCCCAGCAGGCTCTGGTGATGGAACAAGAAGTGAATACCCTATTAAGGAAGGCGGCCATCGAGGTGGTCCCTCCTCTAGACAGGGAATCCGGATTTTACAGCCGGTATTTCATAGTTCCAAAGAAGGATGGGGGAGGTTGCGTCCGATCTTAGACTTACGTCATCCAAACCTCTCAGTTATGTCACTGAAGTTTAAAATGCTCACTGTCAAACAGGATGTAGCCCAAATCAGATCCGAGGACTGGTTTGTCGCAATAGATCTCAAAGACGCATACTTCCACAATTCCATCCTTCCACAACACAGGAAGTCTCTAAGGTTCGCTTTCGGGGGCAAAGCCTACCAATATCGAGTACTTCCCTTCGGCCTTGCACTCTCACCCGCACGTCACAAAATGTGTAGATGCGGCTCTGGTATCCCTCCGTACGCAGGGCATCCGCATTCTAAATTGTATCGACGATTGCTTGATTCTAGCTCAATTAGAGCAGATGGCGGTTCGACATCGAGGTGTCGTTCTCGCCCATATGGGGGAGCTGGGTTTGAGACTGAATGCCAAGAAGAGTGTACTTTCTCCAGTTCAGAGAACCACCTATCTAGGCGTAGTATGGAATTCGACCACGATGCAGGCACGTATGTCTCCTGCTCGGATCGAGTCGATCCTCACATCAGTCAAGAGAGTCAAAGATGGCCAGTCACTCACTGTCAAGCAGTCTCAGAGACTGCTAGGGCTCATGGCAGCTGCGTCCAACGGGATACCTTTTGGCCTGCTGCACATGAGGCCCCTACAGTGGTGGCTCAAGACCAAGGGGTTTTCCCCGAGGGGAAATCCTTTCCGAACTATTCAGGTCACGCGGCGATGCCTTCGTGCCTTAGACATATGGAAGAAACCTTGGGTCTTGAATCAGGGCCCGGTGTTGGGAGCTCTTGGTCGCCGTGTAACGCTAGCGACAGACGTGTCCCTCACCGGTTAGGGTGCGGTCATGAGTGGCCACCCTGCCCGCGGTCTGTGGAGCGGTCGCCATCTGACATGGCATACCAGTTGTCTAAAGATGCTAGCTGTGCATCGAGCATTAAAATATTTCCTCCCAGACCTGAGAGGTCACCATGTGTTGGGGCGCACCGACAACACATTGGCGATCTCTTATATCAGTCACCAGAGAGATCGGCATCCATGCCCCTTGTACAAGCTGGCACATCAGATCCTTCTGTTGTCCCAGGACAAACTCCTCTTGTCCAGAGCAGTGTATATTCCTGGGAGATTGACTGTGGGAGCAGACGTACTGTCGAGACAGGGGCCGAGACCCGGGGGCTTCACCCCAAAGTGGTGAAGTAGATATGGAGAGTTTTCTTGGACCTCTTTGCGACTCAAGAGATATCGCAATGTCCCCTCTGTTTCTCTCTAGTTCATCCAGCTCCTCTGGGACTGGACGCTATGGTACAGACCTGGCCGAGGCTTCGTCTGTACGCTTTTCCCCCTATCGCTCTGCTCCCGGGAGTTCTGGCGAGAGTACGCCGGGACGGGGTCCGTCTGTTGTTATTAGCCCCGTTCTGGCCGAGCCCAGTATGGCTCGCAGATCTGATCTCTCTCCTCGACGGCTCTCCATGCGTGATTCCGATCAGGACAGATCTGCTCTCTCAGGCGTAGGGCAAATTATTCACCCTCGCCCGGAGTCGTCAAGCTGTGGGTGTGGCCCCTGAGGGGGCACAACTGTTAGCAGCTGGTCTCTCAACTGAGGTTGTTGAGACCCTCCTCCAATCCAGAGCTCCCTCTACGAGGAAACTGTACGCCCTGAAGTGGTCATTCTTTACTTCATGGTGCAGAGATCGCCACCTTGACCCTGTTAACTGCCCAGTTGGTACAGTTCTGGAGTTCTTACAAGCTAGGCTCTCTGCGGGGTTATCCCACTCCACCTTAAAGGTGTACGTGGCGGCCATAGCTGCTTTCCATGTCCCTTTCAATGATCAGTCAGTGGGTAGACACCCCCTAGTTACATGTTTCCTCCGAGGTGCACTGAGGCTAAGACCTCCAGTACGGTCCCGTATTCCCCCCTGGGATTTGGTTGTGGTTCTAGAGGCTCTTTGTAAAGCTCCATTCGAGCTAATACAAGATATCTCAGATAGACATCTGACACTGAAAACTGCCCTGCTACTGGCAATCACCTCGCTAAAACGAGTTGGAGATCTCCAGGCCCTTTCGGTGGCCCCTACTTATTTAGACTTTGCCCCTGGTATGGCCAAAGCATTCTTATACCCTCGAGCGGGTTATGTTCCAAAGGTTCCCTCTGTTACACCACAACCTGTCGTACTGCAGGCCTTTTGTCCTCCTCCCTTTCGGGAGCCAGACCAAGAGAAGCTAAACTGTGTGTGTCCAGTTCGAGGACTGGACGCATACGTCCACAGAGCTGCTGTGGAGAAAACCTGACCAATTGCTTGCTTGCTATGGTCCTCCTAAAAAGGGTTCCCCTGCCTCTAAGCAGACCCTTAGTCGTTGGATAGTCGAGGCTATCAACGACTCCTATGAGCCCTCTGGTCTTCCCCCTCCTTTGGGGGCCAAGGCTCACTCTACTCGGGGTATGGCGGCCTCCAAGGCCTTCTCAGCAGGTGTGTCCCTCTTGGACATCTGCAACGCTGCGGGGTGGTCCACGCCCTCTACATTTGTCAGATTCTACGATCTTGATATGCGAGCCGCTCCGGGCTCTTCTGTTCTCTCGCCTCAGCTGTGCTCTTCGGACACACACTAGGCAGGGATTTGGTAGTCTGGCAGCGTTGGCACTTCGTTCCCCAAAGCGTTATCGACGCAGCTCGAGTTCCCGAAAAGGAACGTCCCAAGGTTACGCATGTAACCCTAGTTCCTTGAGGGAACGAGACGCTGCGTCGCAGAGCCATACTCCCGGCACCCCTGCCGGCGCTTGCTTCCCTACTCGAAGCTGAAGCCAGCTGCACGGCACGTGCTTATATAGCTTCCTGGTCGCTACGTCACCCTGCCCGTGACGTCACGCCCGTCCATTGGACAGATTGCACACGATGTTCAGAGCCGGTCTCGTCAGGGACGTTCCCCAAAGCGTTATCGACGCAGCGTCTCGTTCCCTCAAGGAACTAGGGTTACATGCGTAACCTTGGGACGTTTTTGTGCATATAACTTCTAACACATTAAAAACTGTCTTACAGCATTGCAGAAAACATTGTATTTCATAAGGCATAAGCTTGTTTCAGTTTGGCAAGATTTGCACTGAATACTGAATGAAACAGCTTTCTCTATAGAGAGAAAAGCTTTTGAGCAGATTTGGGCTTGATTTCACTTCATTTGAACAGAAACACTATTTCAGCATTACTGGACTCAGAAAGCTGTAAACTGACAATCTTGATCATTGAAGTCCTAACATTAGTTTTTGTGCATATAACTTCTAACACATTAAAAACTGTCTTACAGCATTGCAGAAAACATTGTATTTCATAAGACATAAGCATGTTTCAGTTTGGCAAGATTTGCACTGAATACTGAATGAAACAGCTTTCTCTAATAGAGAGAAAAGCTTTTGAGCAGATTTGGGCTTGATTTCACTTCATTTGAACAGAAACACTATTTCAGCATTACTGGACTCAGAAAGCTGTAAACTGACAATCTTGATCATTGAAGTCCTAACATTAGTTTTTGTGCATATAACTTCTAACACATTAAAAACTGTCTTACAGCATTGCAGAAAACATTTTATTTCATAAGACATAAGCATGTTTCAGTTTGGCAAGATTTGCACTGAATATTGAATGAAACAGCTTTCTCTAATAGAGAGAAAAGCTTTTGAGCAGATTTGGGCTTGATTTCACTTCATTTGAACAGAAACACTATTTCAGCATTACTGGACTCAGAAAGCTGTAAACTGACAATCTTGATCATTGAAGTCCTAACATTAGTTTTTGTGCATATAACTTCTAACACATTAAAAACTGTCTTACAGCATTGCAGAAAACATTTTATTTCATAAGACATAAGCATGTTTCAGTTTGGCAAGATTTGCACTGAATACTGAATGAAACAGCTTTCTCTAATAGAGAGAAAAGCTTTTGAGCAGATTTGGGCTTGATTTCACTTCATTTGAACAGAAACACTATTTCAGCATTACTGGACTCAGAAAGCTGTAAACTGACAATCTTGATCATTGAAGTCCTAACATTAGTTTTTGTGCATATAACTTCTAACACATTAAAAACTGTCTTACAGCATTGCAGAAAACATTGTATTTCATAAGGCATAAGCTTGTTTCAGTTTGGCAAGATTTGCACTGAATATTGAATGAAACAGCTTTCTCTAATAGAGAGAAAAGCTTTTGAGCAGATTTGGGCTTGATTTCACTTCATTTGAACAGAAACACTATTTCAACATTACTGGACTCAGAAAGCTGTAAACTGACAATCTTGATCATTGAAGTCCTAACATTAGTTTTTGTGCATATAACTTCTAACACATTAAAAACTGTCTTACAGCATTGCAGAAAACATTTTATTTCATAAGACATAAGCATGTTTCAGTTTGGCAAGATTTGCACTGAATATTGAATGAAACAGCTTTCTCTAATAGAGAGAAAAGCTTTTGAGCAGATTTGGGCTTGATTTCACTTCATTTGAACAGAAACACTATTTCAGCATTACTGGACTCAGAAAGCTGTAAACTGACAATCTTGATCATTGAAGTCCTAACATTAGTTTTTGTGCATATAACTTCTAACACATTAAAAACTGTCTTACAGCATTGCAGAAAACATTTTATTTCATAAGACATAAGCATGTTTCAGTTTGGCAAGATTTGCACTGAATATTGAATGAAACAGCTTTCTCTAATAGAGAGAAAAGCTTTTGAGCAGATTTGGGCTTGATTTCACTTCATTTGAACAGAAACACTATTTCAGCATTACTGGACTCAGAAAGCTGTAAACTGACAATCTTGATCATTGAAGTCCTAACATTAGTTTTTTGCATATAACTTCTAACACATTAAAAACTGTCTTACAGCAAGAAACACTATTTCAGCATTACGGACTCAGAAAGCTATAAACTGACAATCTTGATCATTGAAGTCCTACATAATTTTTGTGCATATAACTTCTAACACATTAAAAACTGTCTTACTAATAGAGAGAAAAGCTTTTGAGCAGATTTGGGCTTGATTTCACTTCATTTCAACAGAAACACTATTTCAGCATTACTGGACTCAGAAAGCTGTAAACTGACAATCTTGATCATTGAAGTCCTAACATAAGTTTTTGTGCATATAACTTCTAACACATTAAAAACTGTCTTACAGCATTGCAGAAAACATTGTACTTCATAAGACATAAGCTTGTTTCAGTTTGGCAAGATTTGCACTGAATACTGAATGAAACAGCTTTATCTAATAGAGAGAAAAGCTTTTGAGCAGATTTGGGCTTGATTTCACTTCATTTGAACAGAAACACTATTTCAGCATTACTGGACTCAGAAAGCTGTAAACTGACAATCTTGATCATTGAAGTCCTAACATTAGTTTTTGTGCATATAACTTCTAACACATTAAAAACTGTCTTACAGCATTGCAGAAAACATTGTACTTCATAAGACATAAGCTTGTTTCAGTTTGGCAAGATTTGCACTGAATACTGAATGAAACAGCTTTCTCTAATAGAGAGAAAAGCTTTTGAGCAGATTTGGGCTTGATTTCACTTCATTTGAACAGAAACACTATTTCAGCATTACTGGACTCAGAAAGCTGTAAACTGACAATCTTGATCATTGAAGTCCTAACATAAGTTTTTGTGCATATAACTTCTAACACATTAAAAACTGTCTTACAGCATTGCAGAAAACATTGTACTTCATAAGGCATAAGCTTGTTTCAGTTTGGCAAGATTTGCACTGAATACTGAATGAAACAGCTTTCTCTAATAGAGAGAAAAGCTTTTGAGCAGATTTGGGCTTGATTTCACTTCATTTGAACAGAAACACTATTTCAACATTACTGGACTCAGAAAGCTGTAAACTGACAATCTTGATCATTGAAGTCCTAACATAAGTTTTTGTGCATATAACTTCTAACACATTAAAAACTGTCTTACAGCATTGCAGAAAACATTGTACTTCATAAGACATAAGCTTGTTTCAGTTTGGCAAGATTTGCACTGAATACTGAATGAAACAGCTTTCTCTAATAGAGAGAAAAGCTTTTGAGCAGATTTGGGCTTGATTTCACTTCATTTGAACAGAAACACTATTTCAGCATTACTGGACTCAGAAAGCTGTAAACTGACAATCTTGATCATTGAAGTCCTAACATAAGTTTTTGTGCATATAACTTCTAACACATTAAAAACTGTCTTACAGCATTGCAGAAAACATTGTACTTCATAAGACATAAGCTTGTTTCAGTTTGGCAAGATTTGCACTGAATACTGAATGAAACAGCTTTCTCTAATAGAGAGAAAAGCTTTTGAGCAGATTTGGGCTTGATTTCACTTCATTTGAACAGAAACACTATTTCAGCATTACTGGACTCAGAAAGCTGTAAACTGACAATCTTGATCATTGAAGTCCTAACATTAGTTTTTGTGCATATAACTTCTAACACATTAAAAACTGTCTTACAGCATTGCAGAAAACATTGTACTTCATAAGGCATAAGCTTGTTTCAGTTTGGCAAGATTTGCACTGAATACTGAATGAAACAGCTTTCTCTAATAGAGAGAAAAGCTTTTGAGCAGATTTGGGCTTGATTTCACTTCATTTGAACAGAAACACTATTTCAGCATTACTGGACTCAGAAAGCTGTAAACTGACAATCTTGATCATTGAAGTCCTAACATTAGTTTTTGTGCATATAACTTCTAACACATTAAAAACTGTCTTACAGCATTGCAGAAAACATTGTACTTCATAAGACATAAGCTTGTTTCAGTTTGGCAAGATTTGCACTGAATACTGAATGAAACAGCTTTCTCTAATAGAGAGAAAAGCTTTTGAGCAGATTTGGGCTTGATTTCACTTCATTTGAACAGAAACACTATTTCAGCATTACTGGACTCAGAAAGCTGTAAACTGACAATCTTGATCATTGAAGTCCTAACATTAGTTTTTGTGCATATAACTTCTAACACATTAAAAACTGTCTTACAGCATTGCAGAAAACATTGTACTTCATAAGACATAAGCTTGTTTCAGTTTGGCAAGATTTGCACTGAATACTGAATGAAACAGCTTTCTCTAATAGAGAGAAAAGCTTTTGAGCAGATTTGGGCTTGATTTCACTTCATTTGAACAGAAACACTATTTCAGCATTACTGGACTCAGAAAGCTGTAAACTGACAATCTTGATCATTGAAGTCCTAACATTAAGTTTTTGTGCATATAACTTCTAACACATTAAAAACTGTCTTACAGCATTGCAGAAAACATTGTACTTCATAAGACATAAGCTTGTTTCAGTTTGGCAAGATTTGCACTGAATACTGAATGAAACAGCTTTCTCTAATAGAGAGAAAAGCTTTTGAGCAGATTTGGGCTTGATTTCACTTCATTTGAACAGAAACACTATTTCAGCATTACTGGACTCAGAAAGCTGTAAACTGACAATCTTGATCATTGAAGTCCTAACATAAGTTTTTGTGCATATAACTTCTAACACATTAAAAACTGTCTTACAGCATTGCAGAAAACATTGTACTTCATAAGGCATAAGCTTGTTTCAGTTTGGCAAGATTTGCACTGAATACTGAATGAAACAGCTTTATCTAATAGAGAGAAAAGCTTTTGAGCAGATTTGGGCTTGATTTCACTTCATTTCAACAGAAACACTATTTCAGCATTACTGGACTCAGAAAGCTGTAAACTGACAATCTTGATCATTGAAGTCCTAACATTAGTTTTTGTGCATATAACTTCTAACACATTAAAAACTGTCTTACAGCATTGCAGAAAACATTGTACTTCATAAGACATAAGCTTGTTTCAGTTTGGCAAGATTTGCACTGAATACTGAATGAAACAGCTTTATCTAATAGAGAGAAAAGCTTTTGAGCAGATTTGGGCTTGATTTCACTTCATTTGAACAGAAACACTATTTCAGCATTACTGGACTCAGAAAGCTGTAAACTGACAATCTTGATCATTGAAGTCCTAACATTAGTTTTTGTGCATATAACTTCTAACACATTAAAAACTGTCTTACAGCATTGCAGAAAACATTGTACTTCATAAGACATAAGCTTGTTTCAGTTTGGCAAGATTTGCACTGAATACTGAATGAAACAGCTTTATCTAATAGAGAGAAAAGCTTTTGAGCAGATTTGGGCTTGATTTCACTTCATTTCAACAGAAACACTATTTCAGCATTACTGGACTCAGAAAGCTGTAAACTGACAATCTTGATCATTGAAGTCCTAACATTAGTTTTTGTGCATATAACTTCTAACACATTAAAAACTGTCTTACAGCATTGCAGAAAACATTGTACTTCATAAGACATAAGCTTGTTTCAGTTTGGCAAGATTTGCACTGAATACTGAATGAAACAGCTTTATCTAATAGAGAGAAAAGCTTTTGAGCAGATTTGGGCTTGATTTCACTTCATTTGAACAGAAACACTATTTCAGCATTACTGGACTCAGAAAGCTGTAAACTGACAATCTTGATCATTGAAGTCCTAACATTAGTTTTTGTGCATATAACTTCTAACACATTAAAAACTGTCTTACAGCATTGCAGAAAACATTGTACTTCATAAGACATAAGCTTGTTTCAGTTTGGCAAGATTTGCACTGAATACTGAATGAAACAGCTTTATCTAATAGAGAGAAAAGCTTTTGAGCAGATTTGGGCTTGATTTCACTTCATTTCAACAGAAACACTATTTCAGCATTACTGGACTCAGAAAGCTGTAAACTGACAATCTTGATCATTGAAGTCCTAACATAAGTTTTTGTGCATATAACTTCTAACACATTAAAAACTGTCTTACAGCATTGCAGAAAACATTGTACTTCATAAGGCATAAGCTTGTTTCAGTTTGGCAAGATTTGCACTGAATACTGAATGAAACAGCTTTATCTAATAGAGAGAAAAGCTTTTGAGCAGATTTGGGCTTGATTTCACTTCATTTCAACAGAAACACTATTTCAGCATTACTGGACTCAGAAAGCTGTAAACTGACAATCTTGATCATTGAAGTCCTAACATAAGTTTTTGTGCATATAACTTCTAACACATTAAAAACTGTCTTACAGCATTGCAGAAAACATTGTACTTCATAAGGCATAAGCTTGTTTCAGTTTGGCAAGATTTGCACTGAATACTGAATGAAACAGCTTTATCTAATAGAGAGAAAAGCTTTTGAGCAGATTTGGGCTTGATTTCACTTCATTTCAACAGAAACACTATTTCAGCATTACTGGACTCAGAAAGCTGTAAACTGACAATCTTGATCATTGAAGTCCTAACATTAGTTTTTGTGCATATAACTTCTAACACATTAAAAACTGTCTTACAGCATTGCAGAAAACATTGTACTTCATAAGACATAAGCTTGTTTCAGTTTGGCAAGATTTGCACTGAATACTGAATGAAACAGCTTTCTCTAATAGAGAGAAAAGCTTTTGAGCAGATTTGGGCTTGATTTCACTTCATTTGAACAGAAACACTATTTCAGCATTACTGGACTCAGAAAGCTGTAAACTGACAATCTTGATCATTGAAGTCCTAACATAAGTTTTTGTGCATATAACTTCTAACACATTAAAAACTGTCTTACAGCATTGCAGAAAACATTGTACTTCATAAGGCATAAGCTTGTTTCAGTTTGGCAAGATTTGCACTGAATACTGAATGAAACAGCTTTATCTAATAGAGAGAAAAGCTTTTGAGCAGATTTGGGCTTGATTTCACTTCATTTCAACAGAAACACTATTTCAGCATTACTGGACTCAGAAAGCTGTAAACTGACAATCTTGATCATTGAAGTCCTAACATAAGTTTTTGTGCATATAACTTCTAACACATTAAAAACTGTCTTACAGCATTGCAGAAAACATTGTACTTCATAAGACATAAGCTTGTTTCAGTTTGGCAAGATTTGCACTGAATACTGAATGAAACAGCTTTATCTAATAGAGAGAAAAGCTTTTGAGCAGATTTGGGCTTGATTTCACTTCATTTCAACAGAAACACTATTTCAGCATTACTGGACTCAGAAAGCTGTAAACTGACAATCTTGATCATTGAAGTCCTAACATTAGTTTTTGTGCATATAACTTCTAACACATTAAAAACTGTCTTACAGCATTGCAGAAAACATTGTACTTCATAAGACATAAGCTTGTTTCAGTTTGGCAAGATTTGCACTGAATACTGAATGAAACAGCTTTATCTAATAGAGAGAAAAGCTTTTGAGCAGATTTGGGCTTGATTTCACTTCATTTGAACAGAAACACTATTTCAGCATTACTGGACTCAGAAAGCTGTAAACTGACAATCTTGATCATTGAAGTCCTAACATTAGTTTTTGTGCATATAACTTCTAACACATTAAAAACTGTCTTACAGCATTGCAGAAAACATTGTACTTCATAAGACATAAGCTTGTTTCAGTTTGGCAAGATTTGCACTGAATACTGAATGAAACAGCTTTATCTAATAGAGAGAAAAGCTTTTGAGCAGATTTGGGCTTGATTTCACTTCATTTCAACAGAAACACTATTTCAGCATTACTGGACTCAGAAAGCTGTAAACTGACAATCTTGATCATTGAAGTCCTAACATTAGTTTTTGTGCATATAACTTCTAACACATTAAAAACTGTCTTACAGCATTGCAGAAAACATTGTACTTCATAAGACATAAGCTTGTTTCAGTTTGGCAAGATTTGCACTGAATACTGAATGAAACAGCTTTATCTAATAGAGAGAAAAGCTTTTGAGCAGATTTGGGCTTGATTTCACTTCATTTCAACAGAAACACTATTTCAGCATTACTGGACTCAGAAAGCTGTAAACTGACAATCTTGATCATTGAAGTCCTAACATAAGTTTTTGTGCATATAACTTCTAACACATTAAAAACTGTCTTACAGCATTGCAGAAAACATTGTACTTCATAAGACATAAGCTTGTTTCAGTTTGGCAAGATTTGCACTGAATACTGAATGAAACAGCTTTATCTAATAGAGAGAAAAGCTTTTGAGCAGATTTGGGCTTGATTTCACTTCATTTCAACAGAAACACTATTTCAGCATTACTGGACTCAGAAAGCTGTAAACTGACAATCTTGATCATTGAAGTCCTAACATTAGTTTTTGTGCATATAACTTCTAACACATTAAAAACTGTCTTACAGCATTGCAGAAAACATTGTACTTCATAAGACATAAGCTTGTTTCAGTTTGGCAAGATTTGCACTGAATACTGAATGAAACAGCTTTATCTAATAGAGAGAAAAGCTTTTGAGCAGATTTGGGCTTGATTTCACTTCATTTCAACAGAAACACTATTTCAGCATTACTGGACTCAGAAAGCTGTAAACTGACAATCTTGATCATTGAAGTCCTAACATTAGTTTTTGTGCATATAACTTCTAACACATTAAAAACTGTCTTACAGCATTGCAGAAAACATTGTACTTCATAAGACATAAGCTTGTTTCAGTTTGGCAAGATTTGCACTGAATACTGAATGAAACAGCTTTATCTAATAGAGAGAAAAGCTTTTGAGCAGATTTGGGCTTGATTTCACTTCATTTCAACAGAAACACTATTTCAGCATTACTGGACTCAGAAAGCTGTAAACTGACAATCTTGATCATTGAAGTCCTAACATTAGTTTTTGTGCATATAACTTCTAACACATTAAAAACTGTCTTACAGCATTGCAGAAAACATTGTACTTCATAAGACATAAGCTTGTTTCAGTTTGGCAAGATTTGCACTGAATACTGAATGAAACAGCTTTATCTAATAGAGAGAAAAGCTTTTGAGCAGATTTGGGCTTGATTTCACTTCATTTGAACAGAAACACTATTTCAGCATTACTGGACTCAGAAAGCTGTAAACTGACAATCTTGATCATTGAAGTCCTAACATTAGTTTTTGTGCATATAACTTCTAACACATTAAAAACTGTCTTACAGCATTGCAGAAAACATTGTACTTCATAAGACATAAGCTTGTTTCAGTTTGGCAAGATTTGCACTGAATACTGAATGAAACAGCTTTATCTAATAGAGAGAAAAGCTTTTGAGCAGATTTGGGCTTGATTTCACTTCATTTCAACAGAAACACTATTTCAGCATTACTGGACTCAGAAAGCTGTAAACTGACAATCTTGATCATTGAAGTCCTAACATAAGTTTTTGTGCATATAACTTCTAACACATTAAAAACTGTCTTACAGCATTGCAGAAAACATTGTACTTCATAAGACATAAGCTTGTTTCAGTTTGGCAAGATTTGCACTGAATACTGAATGAAACAGCTTTATCTAATAGAGAGAAAAGCTTTTGAGCAGATTTGGGCTTGATTTCACTTCATTTCAACAGAAACACTATTTCAGCATTACTGGACTCAGAAAGCTGTAAACTGACAATCTTGATCATTGAAGTCCTAACATTAGTTTTTGTGCATATAACTTCTAACACATTAAAAACTGTCTTACAGCATTGCAGAAAACATTGTACTTCATAAGACATAAGCTTGTTTCAGTTTGGCAAGATTTGCACTGAATACTGAATGAAACAGCTTTATCTAATAGAGAGAAAAGCTTTTGAGCAGATTTGGGCTTGATTTCACTTCATTTCAACAGAAACACTATTTCAGCATTACTGGACTCAGAAAGCTGTAAACTGACAATCTTGATCATTGAAGTCCTAACATTAGTTTTTGTGCATATAACTTCTAACACATTAAAAACTGTCTTACAGCATTGCAGAAAACATTGTACTTCATAAGACATAAGCTTGTTTCAGTTTGGCAAGATTTGCACTGAATACTGAATGAAACAGCTTTATCTAATAGAGAGAAAAGCTTTTGAGCAGATTTGGGCTTGATTTCACTTCATTTCAACAGAAACACTATTTCAGCATTACTGGACTCAGAAAGCTGTAAACTGACAATCTTGATCATTGAAGTCCTAACATAAGTTTTTGTGCATATAACTTCTAACACATTAAAAACTGTCTTACAGCATTGCAGAAAACATTGTACTTCATAAGACATAAGCTTGTTTCAGTTTGGCAAGATTTGCACTGAATACTGAATGAAACAGCTTTATCTAATAGAGAGAAAAGCTTTTGAGCAGATTTGGGCTTGATTTCACTTCATTTCAACAGAAACACTATTTCAGCATTACTGGACTCAGAAAGCTGTAAACTGACAATCTTGATCATTGAAGTCCTAACATTAGTTTTTGTGCATATAACTTCTAACACATTAAAAACTGTCTTACAGCATTGCAGAAAACATTGTACTTCATAAGACATAAGCTTGTTTCAGTTTGGCAAGATTTGCACTGAATACTGAATGAAACAGCTTTATCTAATAGAGAGAAAAGCTTTTGAGCAGATTTGGGCTTGATTTCACTTCATTTCAACAGAAACACTATTTCAGCATTACTGGACTCAGAAAGCTGTAAACTGACAATCTTGATCATTGAAGTCCTAACATTAGTTTTTGTGCATATAACTTCTAACACATTAAAAACTGTCTTACAGCATTGCAGAAAACATTGTACTTCATAAGACATAAGCTTGTTTCAGTTTGGCAAGATTTGCACTGAATACTGAATGAAACAGCTTTATCTAATAGAGAGAAAAGCTTTTGAGCAGATTTGGGCTTGATTTCACTTCATTTCAACAGAAACACTATTTCAGCATTACTGGACTCAGAAAGCTGTAAACTGACAATCTTGATCATTGAAGTCCTAACATTAGTTTTTGTGCATATAACTTCTAACACATTAAAAACTGTCTTACAGCATTGCAGAAAACATTGTACTTCATAAGACATAAGCTTGTTTCAGTTTGGCAAGATTTGCACTGAATACTGAATGAAACAGCTTTATCTAATAGAGAGAAAAGCTTTTGAGCAGATTTGGGCTTGATTTCACTTCATTTCAACAGAAACACTATTTCAGCATTACTGGACTCAGAAAGCTGTAAACTGACAATCTTGATCATTGAAGTCCTAACATTAGTTTTTGTGCATATAACTTCTAACACATTAAAAACTGTCTTACAGCATTGCAGAAAACATTGTACTTCATAAGACATAAGCTTGTTTCAGTTTGGCAAGATTTGCACTGAATACTGAATGAAACAGCTTTATCTAATAGAGAGAAAAGCTTTTGAGCAGATTTGGGCTTGATTTCACTTCATTTCAACAGAAACACTATTTCAGCATTACTGGACTCAGAAAGCTGTAAACTGACAATCTTGATCATTGAAGTCCTAACATAAGTTTTTGTGCATATAACTTCTAACACATTAAAAACTGTCTTACAGCATTGCAGAAAACATTGTACTTCATAAGACATAAGCTTGTTTCAGTTTGGCAAGATTTGCACTGAATACTGAATGAAACAGCTTTATCTAATAGAGAGAAAAGCTTTTGAGCAGATTTGGGCTTGATTTCACTTCATTTCAACAGAAACACTATTTCAGCATTACTGGACTCAGAAAGCTGTAAACTGACAATCTTGATCATTGAAGTCCTAACATTAGTTTTTGTGCATATAACTTCTAACACATTAAAAACTGTCTTACAGCATTGCAGAAAACATTGTACTTCATAAGACATAAGCTTGTTTCAGTTTGGCAAGATTTGCACTGAATACTGAATGAAACAGCTTTATCTAATAGAGAGAAAAGCTTTTGAGCAGATTTGGGCTTGATTTCACTTCATTTCAACAGAAACACTATTTCAGCATTACTGGACTCAGAAAGCTGTAAACTGACAATCTTGATCATTGAAGTCCTAACATTAGTTTTTGTGCATATAACTTCTAACACATTAAAAACTGTCTTACAGCATTGCAGAAAACATTGTACTTCATAAGACATAAGCTTGTTTCAGTTTGGCAAGATTTGCACTGAATACTGAATGAAACAGCTTTATCTAATAGAGAGAAAAGCTTTTGAGCAGATTTGGGCTTGATTTCACTTCATTTCAACAGAAACACTATTTCAGCATTACTGGACTCAGAAAGCTGTAAACTGACAATCTTGATCATTGAAGTCCTAACATTAGTTTTTGTGCATATAACTTCTAACACATTAAAAACTGTCTTACAGCATTGCAGAAAACATTGTACTTCATAAGACATAAGCTTGTTTCAGTTTGGCAAGATTTGCACTGAATACTGAATGAAACAGCTTTATCTAATAGAGAGAAAAGCTTTTGAGCAGATTTGGGCTTGATTTCACTTCATTTCAACAGAAACACTATTTCAGCATTACTGGACTCAGAAAGCTGTAAACTGACAATCTTGATCATTGAAGTCCTAACATTAGTTTTTGTGCATATAACTTCTAACACATTAAAAACTGTCTTACAGCATTGCAGAAAACATTGTACTTCATAAGACATAAGCTTGTTTCAGTTTGGCAAGATTTGCACTGAATACTGAATGAAACAGCTTTATCTAATAGAGAGAAAAGCTTTTGAGCAGATTTGGGCTTGATTTCACTTCATTTCAACAGAAACACTATTTCAGCATTACTGGACTCAGAAAGCTGTAAACTGACAATCTTGATCATTGAAGTCCTAACATTAGTTTTTGTGCATATAACTTCTAACACATTAAAAACTGTCTTACAGCATTGCAGAAAACATTGTACTTCATAAGACATAAGCTTGTTTCAGTTTGGCAAGATTTGCACTGAATACTGAATGAAACAGCTTTATCTAATAGAGAGAAAAGCTTTTGAGCAGATTTGGGCTTGATTTCACTTCATTTCAACAGAAACACTATTTCAGCATTACTGGACTCAGAAAGCTGTAAACTGACAATCTTGATCATTGAAGTCCTAACATTAGTTTTTGTGCATATAACTTCTAACACATTAAAAACTGTCTTACAGCATTGCAGAAAACATTGTACTTCATAAGACATAAGCTTGTTTCAGTTTGGCAAGATTTGCACTGAATACTGAATGAAACAGCTTTATCTAATAGAGAGAAAAGCTTTTGAGCAGATTTGGGCTTGATTTCACTTCATTTCAACAGAAACACTATTTCAGCATTACTGGACTCAGAAAGCTGTAAACTGACAATCTTGATCATTGAAGTCCTAACATAAGTTTTTGTGCATATAACTTCTAACACATTAAAAACTGTCTTACAGCATTGCAGAAAACATTGTACTTCATAAGACATAAGCTTGTTTCAGTTTGGCAAGATTTGCACTGAATACTGAATGAAACAGCTTTATCTAATAGAGAGAAAAGCTTTTGAGCAGATTTGGGCTTGATTTCACTTCATTTCAACAGAAACACTATTTCAGCATTACTGGACTCAGAAAGCTGTAAACTGACAATCTTGATCATTGAAGTCCTAACATTAGTTTTTGTGCATATAACTTCTAACACATTAAAAACTGTCTTACAGCATTGCAGAAAACATTGTACTTCATAAGACATAAGCTTGTTTCAGTTTGGCAAGATTTGCACTGAATACTGAATGAAACAGCTTTATCTAATAGAGAGAAAAGCTTTTGAGCAGATTTGGGCTTGATTTCACTTCATTTCAACAGAAACACTATTTCAGCATTACTGGACTCAGAAAGCTGTAAACTGACAATCTTGATCATTGAAGTCCTAACATTAGTTTTTGTGCATATAACTTCTAACACATTAAAAACTGTCTTACAGCATTGCAGAAAACATTGTACTTCATAAGACATAAGCTTGTTTCAGTTTGGCAAGATTTGCACTGAATACTGAATGAAACAGCTTTATCTAATAGAGAGAAAAGCTTTTGAGCAGATTTGGGCTTGATTTCACTTCATTTCAACAGAAACACTATTTCAGCATTACTGGACTCAGAAAGCTGTAAACTGACAATCTTGATCATTGAAGTCCTAACATTAGTTTTTGTGCATATAACTTCTAACACATTAAAAACTGTCTTACAGCATTGCAGAAAACATTGTACTTCATAAGACATAAGCTTGTTTCAGTTTGGCAAGATTTGCACTGAATACTGAATGAAACAGCTTTATCTAATAGAGAGAAAAGCTTTTGAGCAGATTTGGGCTTGATTTCACTTCATTTGAACAGAAACACTATTTCAGCATTACTGGACTCAGAAAGCTGTAAACTGACAATCTTGATCATTGAAGTCCTAACATTAGTTTTTGTGCATATAACTTCTAACACATTAAAAACTGTCTTACAGCATTGCAGAAAACATTGTACTTCATAAGACATAAGCTTGTTTCAGTTTGGCAAGATTTGCACTGAATACTGAATGAAACAGCTTTATCTAATAGAGAGAAAAGCTTTTGAGCAGATTTGGGCTTGATTTCACTTCATTTCAACAGAAACACTATTTCAGCATTACTGGACTCAGAAAGCTGTAAACTGACAATCTTGATCATTGAAGTCCTAACATAAGTTTTTGTGCATATAACTTCTAACACATTAAAAACTGTCTTACAGCATTGCAGAAAACATTGTACTTCATAAGACATAAGCTTGTTTCAGTTTGGCAAGATTTGCACTGAATACTGAATGAAACAGCTTTATCTAATAGAGAGAAAAGCTTTTGAGCAGATTTGGGCTTGATTTCACTTCATTTCAACAGAAACACTATTTCAGCATTACTGGACTCAGAAAGCTGTAAACTGACAATCTTGATCATTGAAGTCCTAACATTAGTTTTTGTGCATATAACTTCTAACACATTAAAAACTGTCTTACAGCATTGCAGAAAACATTGTACTTCATAAGACATAAGCTTGTTTCAGTTTGGCAAGATTTGCACTGAATACTGAATGAAACAGCTTTATCTAATAGAGAGAAAAGCTTTTGAGCAGATTTGGGCTTGATTTCACTTCATTTCAACAGAAACACTATTTCAGCATTACTGGACTCAGAAAGCTGTAAACTGACAATCTTGATCATTGAAGTCCTAACATTAGTTTTTGTGCATATAACTTCTAACACATTAAAAACTGTCTTACAGCATTGCAGAAAACATTGTACTTCATAAGACATAAGCTTGTTTCAGTTTGGCAAGATTTGCACTGAATACTGAATGAAACAGCTTTATCTAATAGAGAGAAAAGCTTTTGAGCAGATTTGGGCTTGATTTCACTTCATTTCAACAGAAACACTATTTCAGCATTACTGGACTCAGAAAGCTGTAAACTGACAATCTTGATCATTGAAGTCCTAACATAAGTTTTTGTGCATATAACTTCTAACACATTAAAAACTGTCTTACAGCATTGCAGAAAACATTGTACTTCATAAGACATAAGCTTGTTTCAGTTTGGCAAGATTTGCACTGAATACTGAATGAAACAGCTTTATCTAATAGAGAGAAAAGCTTTTGAGCAGATTTGGGCTTGATTTCACTTCATTTCAACAGAAACACTATTTCAGCATTACTGGACTCAGAAAGCTGTAAACTGACAATCTTGATCATTGAAGTCCTAACATTAGTTTTTGTGCATATAACTTCTAACACATTAAAAACTGTCTTACAGCATTGCAGAAAACATTGTACTTCATAAGACATAAGCTTGTTTCAGTTTGGCAAGATTTGCACTGAATACTGAATGAAACAGCTTTATCTAATAGAGAGAAAAGCTTTTGAGCAGATTTGGGCTTGATTTCACTTCATTTCAACAGAAACACTATTTCAGCATTACTGGACTCAGAAAGCTGTAAACTGACAATCTTGATCATTGAAGTCCTAACATTAGTTTTTGTGCATATAACTTCTAACACATTAAAAACTGTCTTACAGCATTGCAGAAAACATTGTACTTCATAAGACATAAGCTTGTTTCAGTTTGGCAAGATTTGCACTGAATACTGAATGAAACAGCTTTATCTAATAGAGAGAAAAGCTTTTGAGCAGATTTGGGCTTGATTTCACTTCATTTCAACAGAAACACTATTTCAGCATTACTGGACTCAGAAAGCTGTAAACTGACAATCTTGATCATTGAAGTCCTAACATTAGTTTTTGTGCATATAACTTCTAACACATTAAAAACTGTCTTACAGCATTGCAGAAAACATTGTACTTCATAAGACATAAGCTTGTTTCAGTTTGGCAAGATTTGCACTGAATACTGAATGAAACAGCTTTATCTAATAGAGAGAAAAGCTTTTGAGCAGATTTGGGCTTGATTTCACTTCATTTCAACAGAAACACTATTTCAGCATTACTGGACTCAGAAAGCTGTAAACTGACAATCTTGATCATTGAAGTCCTAACATTAGTTTTTGTGCATATAACTTCTAACACATTAAAAACTGTCTTACAGCATTGCAGAAAACATTGTACTTCATAAGACATAAGCTTGTTTCAGTTTGGCAAGATTTGCACTGAATACTGAATGAAACAGCTTTATCTAATAGAGAGAAAAGCTTTTGAGCAGATTTGGGCTTGATTTCACTTCATTTCAACAGAAACACTATTTCAGCATTACTGGACTCAGAAAGCTGTAAACTGACAATCTTGATCATTGAAGTCCTAACATTAGTTTTTGTGCATATAACTTCTAACACATTAAAAACTGTCTTACAGCATTGCAGAAAACATTGTACTTCATAAGGCATAAGCTTGTTTCAGTTTGGCAAGATTTGCACTGAATACTGAATGAAACAGCTTTATCTAATAGAGAGAAAAGCTTTTGAGCAGATTTGGGCTTGATTTCACTTCATTTCAACAGAAACACTATTTCAGCATTACTGGACTCAGAAAGCTGTAAACTGACAATCTTGATCATTGAAGTCCTAACATTAGTTTTTGTGCATATAACTTCTAACACATTAAAAACTGTCTTACAGCATTGCAGAAAACATTGTACTTCATAAGACATAAGCTTGTTTCAGTTTGGCAAGATTTGCACTGAATACTGAATGAAACAGCTTTATCTAATAGAGAGAAAAGCTTTTGAGCAGATTTGGGCTTGATTTCACTTCATTTCAACAGAAACACTATTTCAGCATTACTGGACTCAGAAAGCTGTAAACTGACAATCTTGATCATTGAAGTCCTAACATTAGTTTTTGTGCATATAACTTCTAACACATTAAAAACTGTCTTACAGCATTGCAGAAAACATTGTACTTCATAAGACATAAGCTTGTTTCAGTTTGGCAAGATTTGCACTGAATACTGAATGAAACAGCTTTATCTAATAGAGAGAAAAGCTTTTGAGCAGATTTGGGCTTGATTTCACTTCATTTGAACAGAAACACTATTTCAGCATTACTGGACTCAGAAAGCTGTAAACTGACAATCTTGATCATTGAAGTCCTAACATTAGTTTTTGTGCATATAACTTCTAACACATTAAAAACTGTCTTACAGCATTGCAGAAAACATTGTACTTCATAAGACATAAGCTTGTTTCAGTTTGGCAAGATTTGCACTGAATACTGAATGAAACAGCTTTATCTAATAGAGAGAAAAGCTTTTGAGCAGATTTGGGCTTGATTTCACTTCATTTCAACAGAAACACTATTTCAGCATTACTGGACTCAGAAAGCTGTAAACTGACAATCTTGATCATTGAAGTCCTAACATTAGTTTTTGTGCATATAACTTCTAACACATTAAAAACTGTCTTACAGCATTGCAGAAAACATTGTACTTCATAAGACATAAGCTTGTTTCAGTTTGGCAAGATTTGCACTGAATACTGAATGAAACAGCTTTATCTAATAGAGAGAAAAGCTTTTGAGCAGATTTGGGCTTGATTTCACTTCATTTCAACAGAAACACTATTTCAGCATTACTGGACTCAGAAAGCTGTAAACTGACAATCTTGATCATTGAAGTCCTAACATTAGTTTTTGTGCATATAACTTCTAACACATTAAAAACTGTCTTACAGCATTGCAGAAAACATTGTACTTCATAAGACATAAGCTTGTTTCAGTTTGGCAAGATTTGCACTGAATACTGAATGAAACAGCTTTATCTAATAGAGAGAAAAGCTTTTGAGCAGATTTGGGCTTGATTTCACTTCATTTCAACAGAAACACTATTTCAGCATTACTGGACTCAGAAAGCTGTAAACTGACAATCTTGATCATTGAAGTCCTAACATTAGTTTTTGTGCATATAACTTCTAACACATTAAAAACTGTCTTACAGCATTGCAGAAAACATTGTACTTCATAAGACATAAGCTTGTTTCAGTTTGGCAAGATTTGCACTGAATACTGAATGAAACAGCTTTATCTAATAGAGAGAAAAGCTTTTGAGCAGATTTGGGCTTGATTTCACTTCATTTGAACAGAAACACTATTTCAGCATTACTGGACTCAGAAAGCTGTAAACTGACAATCTTGATCATTGAAGTCCTAACATTAGTTTTTGTGCATATAACTTCTAACACATTAAAAACTGTCTTACAGCATTGCAGAAAACATTGTACTTCATAAGACATAAGCTTGTTTCAGTTTGGCAAGATTTGCACTGAATACTGAATGAAACAGCTTTATCTAATAGAGAGAAAAGCTTTTGAGCAGATTTGGGCTTGATTTCACTTCATTTCAACAGAAACACTATTTCAGCATTACTGGACTCAGAAAGCTGTAAACTGACAATCTTGATCATTGAAGTCCTAACATAAGTTTTTGTGCATATAACTTCTAACACATTAAAAACTGTCTTACAGCATTGCAGAAAACATTGTACTTCATAAGACATAAGCTTGTTTCAGTTTGGCAAGATTTGCACTGAATACTGAATGAAACAGCTTTATCTAATAGAGAGAAAAGCTTTTGAGCAGATTTGGGCTTGATTTCACTTCATTTCAACAGAAACACTATTTCAGCATTACTGGACTCAGAAAGCTGTAAACTGACAATCTTGATCATTGAAGTCCTAACATTAGTTTTTGTGCATATAACTTCTAACACATTAAAAACTGTCTTACAGCATTGCAGAAAACATTGTACTTCATAAGACATAAGCTTGTTTCAGTTTGGCAAGATTTGCACTGAATACTGAATGAAACAGCTTTATCTAATAGAGAGAAAAGCTTTTGAGCAGATTTGGGCTTGATTTCACTTCATTTCAACAGAAACACTATTTCAGCATTACTGGACTCAGAAAGCTGTAAACTGACAATCTTGATCATTGAAGTCCTAACATTAGTTTTTGTGCATATAACTTCTAACACATTAAAAACTGTCTTACAGCATTGCAGAAAACATTGTACTTCATAAGACATAAGCTTGTTTCAGTTTGGCAAGATTTGCACTGAATACTGAATGAAACAGCTTTATCTAATAGAGAGAAAAGCTTTTGAGCAGATTTGGGCTTGATTTCACTTCATTTGAACAGAAACACTATTTCAGCATTACTGGACTCAGAAAGCTGTAAACTGACAATCTTGATCATTGAAGTCCTAACATTAGTTTTTGTGCATATAACTTCTAACACATTAAAAACTGTCTTACAGCATTGCAGAAAACATTGTACTTCATAAGACATAAGCTTGTTTCAGTTTGGCAAGATTTGCACTGAATACTGAATGAAACAGCTTTATCTAATAGAGAGAAAAGCTTTTGAGCAGATTTGGGCTTGATTTCACTTCATTTCAACAGAAACACTATTTCAGCATTACTGGACTCAGAAAGCTGTAAACTGACAATCTTGATCATTGAAGTCCTAACATTAGTTTTTGTGCATATAACTTCTAACACATTAAAAACTGTCTTACAGCATTGCAGAAAACATTGTACTTCATAAGACATAAGCTTGTTTCAGTTTGGCAAGATTTGCACTGAATACTGAATGAAACAGCTTTATCTAATAGAGAGAAAAGCTTTTGAGCAGATTTGGGCTTGATTTCACTTCATTTCAACAGAAACACTATTTCAGCATTACTGGACTCAGAAAGCTGTAAACTGACAATCTTGATCATTGAAGTCCTAACATTAGTTTTTGTGCATATAACTTCTAACACATTAAAAACTGTCTTACAGCATTGCAGAAAACATTGTACTTCATAAGACATAAGCTTGTTTCAGTTTGGCAAGATTTGCACTGAATACTGAATGAAACAGCTTTATCTAATAGAGAGAAAAGCTTTTGAGCAGATTTGGGCTTGATTTCACTTCATTTCAACAGAAACACTATTTCAGCATTACTGGACTCAGAAAGCTGTAAACTGACAATCTTGATCATTGAAGTCCTAACATAAGTTTTTGTGCATATAACTTCTAACACATTAAAAACTGTCTTACAGCATTGCAGAAAACATTGTACTTCATAAGACATAAGCTTGTTTCAGTTTGGCAAGATTTGCACTGAATACTGAATGAAACAGCTTTATCTAATAGAGAGAAAAGCTTTTGAGCAGATTTGGGCTTGATTTCACTTCATTTCAACAGAAACACTATTTCAGCATTACTGGACTCAGAAAGCTGTAAACTGACAATCTTGATCATTGAAGTCCTAACATTAGTTTTTGTGCATATAACTTCTAACACATTAAAAACTGTCTTACAGCATTGCAGAAAACATTGTACTTCATAAGGCATAAGCTTGTTTCAGTTTGGCAAGATTTGCACTGAATACTGAATGAAACAGCTTTATCTAATAGAGAGAAAAGCTTTTGAGCAGATTTGGGCTTGATTTCACTTCATTTCAACAGAAACACTATTTCAGCATTACTGGACTCAGAAAGCTGTAAACTGACAATCTTGATCATTGAAGTCCTAACATTAGTTTTTGTGCATATAACTTCTAACACATTAAAAACTGTCTTACAGCATTGCAGAAAACATTGTACTTCATAAGACATAAGCTTGTTTCAGTTTGGCAAGATTTGCACTGAATACTGAATGAAACAGCTTTATCTAATAGAGAGAAAAGCTTTTGAGCAGATTTGGGCTTGATTTCACTTCATTTCAACAGAAACACTATTTCAGCATTACTGGACTCAGAAAGCTGTAAACTGACAATCTTGATCATTGAAGTCCTAACATTAGTTTTTGTGCATATAACTTCTAACACATTAAAAACTGTCTTACAGCATTGCAGAAAACATTGTACTTCATAAGACATAAGCTTGTTTCAGTTTGGCAAGATTTGCACTGAATACTGAATGAAACAGCTTTATCTAATAGAGAGAAAAGCTTTTGAGCAGATTTGGGCTTGATTTCACTTCATTTCAACAGAAACACTATTTCAGCATTACTGGACTCAGAAAGCTGTAAACTGACAATCTTGATCATTGAAGTCCTAACATTAGTTTTTGTGCATATAACTTCTAACACATTAAAAACTGTCTTACAGCATTGCAGAAAACATTGTACTTCATAAGACATAAGCTTGTTTCAGTTTGGCAAGATTTGCACTGAATACTGAATGAAACAGCTTTATCTAATAGAGAGAAAAGCTTTTGAGCAGATTTGGGCTTGATTTCACTTCATTTCAACAGAAACACTATTTCAGCATTACTGGACTCAGAAAGCTGTAAACTGACAATCTTGATCATTGAAGTCCTAACATTAGTTTTTGTGCATATAACTTCTAACACATTAAAAACTGTCTTACAGCATTGCAGAAAACATTGTACTTCATAAGACATAAGCTTGTTTCAGTTTGGCAAGATTTGCACTGAATACTGAATGAAACAGCTTTATCTAATAGAGAGAAAAGCTTTTGAGCAGATTTGGGCTTGATTTCACTTCATTTCAACAGAAACACTATTTCAGCATTACTGGACTCAGAAAGCTGTAAACTGACAATCTTGATCATTGAAGTCCTAACATAAGTTTTTGTGCATATAACTTCTAACACATTAAAAACTGTCTTACAGCATTGCAGAAAACATTGTACTTCATAAGGCATAAGCTTGTTTCAGTTTGGCAAGATTTGCACTGAATACTGAATGAAACAGCTTTATCTAATAGAGAGAAAAGCTTTTGAGCAGATTTGGGCTTGATTTCACTTCATTTCAACAGAAACACTATTTCAGCATTACTGGACTCAGAAAGCTGTAAACTGACAATCTTGATCATTGAAGTCCTAACATTAGTTTTTGTGCATATAACTTCTAACACATTAAAAACTGTCTTACAGCATTGCAGAAAACATTGTACTTCATAAGACATAAGCTTGTTTCAGTTTGGCAAGATTTGCACTGAATACTGAATGAAACAGCTTTATCTAATAGAGAGAAAAGCTTTTGAGCAGATTTGGGCTTGATTTCACTTCATTTCAACAGAAACACTATTTCAGCATTACTGGACTCAGAAAGCTGTAAACTGACAATCTTGATCATTGAAGTCCTAACATTAGTTTTTGTGCATATAACTTCTAACACATTAAAAACTGTCTTACAGCATTGCAGAAAACATTGTACTTCATAAGACATAAGCTTGTTTCAGTTTGGCAAGATTTGCACTGAATACTGAATGAAACAGCTTTATCTAATAGAGAGAAAAGCTTTTGAGCAGATTTGGGCTTGATTTCACTTCATTTCAACAGAAACACTATTTCAGCATTACTGGACTCAGAAAGCTGTAAACTGACAATCTTGATCATTGAAGTCCTAACATTAGTTTTTGTGCATATAACTTCTAACACATTAAAAACTGTCTTACAGCATTGCAGAAAACATTGTACTTCATAAGGCATAAGCTTGTTTCAGTTTGGCAAGATTTGCACTGAATACTGAATGAAACAGCTTTATCTAATAGAGAGAAAAGCTTTTGAGCAGATTTGGGCTTGATTTCACTTCATTTCAACAGAAACACTATTTCAGCATTACTGGACTCAGAAAGCTGTAAACTGACAATCTTGATCATTGAAGTCCTAACATTAGTTTTTGTGCATATAACTTCTAACACATTAAAAACTGTCTTACAGCATTGCAGAAAACATTGTACTTCATAAGACATAAGCTTGTTTCAGTTTGGCAAGATTTGCACTGAATACTGAATGAAACAGCTTTATCTAATAGAGAGAAAAGCTTTTGAGCAGATTTGGGCTTGATTTCACTTCATTTCAACAGAAACACTATTTCAGCATTACTGGACTCAGAAAGCTGTAAACTGACAATCTTGATCATTGAAGTCCTAACATTAGTTTTTGTGCATATAACTTCTAACACATTAAAAACTGTCTTACAGCATTGCAGAAAACATTGTACTTCATAAGACATAAGCTTGTTTCAGTTTGGCAAGATTTGCACTGAATACTGAATGAAACAGCTTTATCTAATAGAGAGAAAAGCTTTTGAGCAGATTTGGGCTTGATTTCACTTCATTTCAACAGAAACACTATTTCAGCATTACTGGACTCAGAAAGCTGTAAACTGACAATCTTGATCATTGAAGTCCTAACATTAGTTTTTGTGCATATAACTTCTAACACATTAAAAACTGTCTTACAGCATTGCAGAAAACATTGTACTTCATAAGACATAAGCTTGTTTCAGTTTGGCAAGATTTGCACTGAATACTGAATGAAACAGCTTTATCTAATAGAGAGAAAAGCTTTTGAGCAGATTTGGGCTTGATTTCACTTCATTTCAACAGAAACACTATTTCAGCATTACTGGACTCAGAAAGCTGTAAACTGACAATCTTGATCATTGAAGTCCTAACATTAGTTTTTGTGCATATAACTTCTAACACATTAAAAACTGTCTTACAGCATTGCAGAAAACATTGTACTTCATAAGACATAAGCTTGTTTCAGTTTGGCAAGATTTGCACTGAATACTGAATGAAACAGCTTTATCTAATAGAGAGAAAAGCTTTTGAGCAGATTTGGGCTTGATTTCACTTCATTTCAACAGAAACACTATTTCAGCATTACTGGACTCAGAAAGCTGTAAACTGACAATCTTGATCATTGAAGTCCTAACATTAGTTTTTGTGCATATAACTTCTAACACATTAAAAACTGTCTTACAGCATTGCAGAAAACATTGTACTTCATAAGACATAAGCTTGTTTCAGTTTGGCAAGATTTGCACTGAATACTGAATGAAACAGCTTTATCTAATAGAGAGAAAAGCTTTTGAGCAGATTTGGGCTTGATTTCACTTCATTTCAACAGAAACACTATTTCAGCATTACTGGACTCAGAAAGCTGTAAACTGACAATCTTGATCATTGAAGTCCTAACATTAGTTTTTGTGCATATAACTTCTAACACATTAAAAACTGTCTTACAGCATTGCAGAAAACATTGTACTTCATAAGACATAAGCTTGTTTCAGTTTGGCAAGATTTGCACTGAATACTGAATGAAACAGCTTTATCTAATAGAGAGAAAAGCTTTTGAGCAGATTTGGGCTTGATTTCACTTCATTTGAACAGAAACACTATTTCAGCATTACTGGACTCAGAAAGCTGTAAACTGACAATCTTGATCATTGAAGTCCTAACATAAGTTTTTGTGCATATAACTTCTAACACATTAAAAACTGTCTTACAGCATTGCAGAAAACATTGTACTTCATAAGACATAAGCTTGTTTCAGTTTGGCAAGATTTGCACTGAATACTGAATGAAACAGCTTTATCTAATAGAGAGAAAAGCTTTTGAGCAGATTTGGGCTTGATTTCACTTCATTTCAACAGAAACACTATTTCAGCATTACTGGACTCAGAAAGCTGTAAACTGACAATCTTGATCATTGAAGTCCTAACATTAGTTTTTGTGCATATAACTTCTAACACATTAAAAACTGTCTTACAGCATTGCAGAAAACATTGTACTTCATAAGACATAAGCTTGTTTCAGTTTGGCAAGATTTGCACTGAATACTGAATGAAACAGCTTTATCTAATAGAGAGAAAAGCTTTTGAGCAGATTTGGGCTTGATTTCACTTCATTTGAACAGAAACACTATTTCAGCATTACTGGACTCAGAAAGCTGTAAACTGACAATCTTGATCATTGAAGTCCTAACATTAGTTTTTGTGCATATAACTTCTAACACATTAAAAACTGTCTTACAGCATTGCAGAAAACATTGTACTTCATAAGACATAAGCTTGTTTCAGTTTGGCAAGATTTGCACTGAATACTGAATGAAACAGCTTTATCTAATAGAGAGAAAAGCTTTTGAGCAGATTTGGGCTTGATTTCACTTCATTTCAACAGAAACACTATTTCAGCATTACTGGACTCAGAAAGCTGTAAACTGACAATCTTGATCATTGAAGTCCTAACATTAGTTTTTGTGCATATAACTTCTAACACATTAAAAACTGTCTTACAGCATTGCAGAAAACATTGTACTTCATAAGACATAAGCTTGTTTCAGTTTGGCAAGATTTGCACTGAATACTGAATGAAACAGCTTTATCTAATAGAGAGAAAAGCTTTTGAGCAGATTTGGGCTTGATTTCACTTCATTTCAACAGAAACACTATTTCAGCATTACTGGACTCAGAAAGCTGTAAACTGACAATCTTGATCATTGAAGTCCTAACATTAGTTTTTGTGCATATAACTTCTAACACATTAAAAACTGTCTTACAGCATTGCAGAAAACATTGTACTTCATAAGACATAAGCTTGTTTCAGTTTGGCAAGATTTGCACTGAATACTGAATGAAACAGCTTTATCTAATAGAGAGAAAAGCTTTTGAGCAGATTTGGGCTTGATTTCACTTCATTTCAACAGAAACACTATTTCAGCATTACTGGACTCAGAAAGCTGTAAACTGACAATCTTGATCATTGAAGTCCTAACATTAGTTTTTGTGCATATAACTTCTAACACATTAAAAACTGTCTTACAGCATTGCAGAAAACATTGTACTTCATAAGACATAAGCTTGTTTCAGTTTGGCAAGATTTGCACTGAATACTGAATGAAACAGCTTTATCTAATAGAGAGAAAAGCTTTTGAGCAGATTTGGGCTTGATTTCACTTCATTTCAACAGAAACACTATTTCAGCATTACTGGACTCAGAAAGCTGTAAACTGACAATCTTGATCATTGAAGTCCTAACATTAGTTTTTGTGCATATAACTTCTAACACATTAAAAACTGTCTTACAGCATTGCAGAAAACATTGTACTTCATAAGACATAAGCTTGTTTCAGTTTGGCAAGATTTGCACTGAATACTGAATGAAACAGCTTTATCTAATAGAGAGAAAAGCTTTTGAGCAGATTTGGGCTTGATTTCACTTCATTTCAACAGAAACACTATTTCAGCATTACTGGACTCAGAAAGCTGTAAACTGACAATCTTGATCATTGAAGTCCTAACATTAGTTTTTGTGCATATAACTTCTAACACATTAAAAACTGTCTTACAGCATTGCAGAAAACATTGTACTTCATAAGACATAAGCTTGTTTCAGTTTGGCAAGATTTGCACTGAATACTGAATGAAACAGCTTTATCTAATAGAGAGAAAAGCTTTTGAGCAGATTTGGGCTTGATTTCACTTCATTTCAACAGAAACACTATTTCAGCATTACTGGACTCAGAAAGCTGTAAACTGACAATCTTGATCATTGAAGTCCTAACATTAGTTTTTGTGCATATAACTTCTAACACATTAAAAACTGTCTTACAGCATTGCAGAAAACATTGTACTTCATAAGACATAAGCTTGTTTCAGTTTGGCAAGATTTGCACTGAATACTGAATGAAACAGCTTTATCTAATAGAGAGAAAAGCTTTTGAGCAGATTTGGGCTTGATTTCACTTCATTTCAACAGAAACACTATTTCAGCATTACTGGACTCAGAAAGCTGTAAACTGACAATCTTGATCATTGAAGTCCTAACATAAGTTTTTGTGCATATAACTTCTAACACATTAAAAACTGTCTTACAGCATTGCAGAAAACATTGTACTTCATAAGACATAAGCTTGTTTCAGTTTGGCAAGATTTGCACTGAATACTGAATGAAACAGCTTTATCTAATAGAGAGAAAAGCTTTTGAGCAGATTTGGGCTTGATTTCACTTCATTTCAACAGAAACACTATTTCAGCATTACTGGACTCAGAAAGCTGTAAACTGACAATCTTGATCATTGAAGTCCTAACATTAGTTTTTGTGCATATAACTTCTAACACATTAAAAACTGTCTTACAGCATTGCAGAAAACATTGTACTTCATAAGGCATAAGCTTGTTTCAGTTTGGCAAGATTTGCACTGAATACTGAATGAAACAGCTTTATCTAATAGAGAGAAAAGCTTTTGAGCAGATTTGGGCTTGATTTCACTTCATTTCAACAGAAACACTATTTCAGCATTACTGGACTCAGAAAGCTGTAAACTGACAATCTTGATCATTGAAGTCCTAACATTAGTTTTTGTGCATATAACTTCTAACACATTAAAAACTGTCTTACAGCATTGCAGAAAACATTGTACTTCATAAGACATAAGCTTGTTTCAGTTTGGCAAGATTTGCACTGAATACTGAATGAAACAGCTTTATCTAATAGAGAGAAAAGCTTTTGAGCAGATTTGGGCTTGATTTCACTTCATTTCAACAGAAACACTATTTCAGCATTACTGGACTCAGAAAGCTGTAAACTGACAATCTTGATCATTGAAGTCCTAACATAAGTTTTTGTGCATATAACTTCTAACACATTAAAAACTGTCTTACAGCATTGCAGAAAACATTGTACTTCATAAGACATAAGCTTGTTTCAGTTTGGCAAGATTTGCACTGAATACTGAATGAAACAGCTTTATCTAATAGAGAGAAAAGCTTTTGAGCAGATTTGGGCTTGATTTCACTTCATTTCAACAGAAACACTATTTCAGCATTACTGGACTCAGAAAGCTGTAAACTGACAATCTTGATCATTGAAGTCCTAACATTAGTTTTTGTGCATATAACTTCTAACACATTAAAAACTGTCTTACAGCATTGCAGAAAACATTGTACTTCATAAGACATAAGCTTGTTTCAGTTTGGCAAGATTTGCACTGAATACTGAATGAAACAGCTTTATCTAATAGAGAGAAAAGCTTTTGAGCAGATTTGGGCTTGATTTCACTTCATTTCAACAGAAACACTATTTCAGCATTACTGGACTCAGAAAGCTGTAAACTGACAATCTTGATCATTGAAGTCCTAACATAAGTTTTTGTGCATATAACTTCTAACACATTAAAAACTGTCTTACAGCATTGCAGAAAACATTGTACTTCATAAGACATAAGCTTGTTTCAGTTTGGCAAGATTTGCACTGAATACTGAATGAAACAGCTTTATCTAATAGAGAGAAAAGCTTTTGAGCAGATTTGGGCTTGATTTCACTTCATTTGAACAGAAACACTATTTCAGCATTACTGGACTCAGAAAGCTGTAAACTGACAATCTTGATCATTGAAGTCCTAACATTAGTTTTTGTGCATATAACTTCTAACACATTAAAAACTGTCTTACAGCATTGCAGAAAACATTGTACTTCATAAGGCATAAGCTTGTTTCAGTTTGGCAAGATTTGCACTGAATACTGAATGAAACAGCTTTCTCTAATAGAGAGAAAAGCTTTTGAGCAGATTTGGGCTTGATTTCACTTCATTTGAACAGAAACACTATTTCAGCATTACTGGACTCAGAAAGCTGTAAACTGACAATCTTGATCATTGAAGTCCTAACATTAGTTTTTGTGCATATAACTTCTAACACATTAAAAACTGTCTTACAGCATTGCAGAAAACATTGTACTTCATAAGACATAAGCTTGTTTCAGTTTGGCAAGATTTGCACTGAATACTGAATGAAACAGCTTTATCTAATAGAGAGAAAAGCTTTTGAGCAGATTTGGGCTTGATTTCACTTCATTTCAACAGAAACACTATTTCAGCATTACTGGACTCAGAAAGCTGTAAACTGACAATCTTGATCATTGAAGTCCTAACATTAGTTTTTGTGCATATAACTTCTAACACATTAAAAACTGTCTTACAGCATTGCAGAAAACATTGTACTTCATAAGACATAAGCTTGTTTCAGTTTGGCAAGATTTGCACTGAATACTGAATGAAACAGCTTTATCTAATAGAGAGAAAAGCTTTTGAGCAGATTTGGGCTTGATTTCACTTCATTTCAACAGAAACACTATTTCAGCATTACTGGACTCAGAAAGCTGTAAACTGACAATCTTGATCATTGAAGTCCTAACATAAGTTTTTGTGCATATAACTTCTAACACATTAAAAACTGTCTTACAGCATTGCAGAAAACATTGTACTTCATAAGGCATAAGCTTGTTTCAGTTTGGCAAGATTTGCACTGAATACTGAATGAAACAGCTTTCTCTAATAGAGAGAAAAGCTTTTGAGCAGATTTGGGCTTGATTTCACTTCATTTGAACAGAAACACTATTTCAGCATTACTGGACTCAGAAAGCTGTAAACTGACAATCTTGATCATTGAAGTCCTAACATTAGTTTTTGTGCATATAACTTCTAACACATTAAAAACTGTCTTACAGCATTGCAGAAAACATTGTACTTCATAAGACATAAGCTTGTTTCAGTTTGGCAAGATTTGCACTGAATACTGAATGAAACAGCTTTATCTAATAGAGAGAAAAGCTTTTGAGCAGATTTGGGCTTGATTTCACTTCATTTGAACAGAAACACTATTTCAGCATTACTGGACTCAGAAAGCTGTAAACTGACAATCTTGATCATTGAAGTCCTAACATTAGTTTTTGTGCATATAACTTCTAACACATTAAAAACTGTCTTACAGCATTGCAGAAAACATTGTACTTCATAAGGCATAAGCTTGTTTCAGTTTGGCAAGATTTGCACTGAATACTGAATGAAACAGCTTTATCTAATAGAGAGAAAAGCTTTTGAGCAGATTTGGGCTTGATTTCACTTCATTTGAACAGAAACACTATTTCAGCATTACTGGACTCAGAAAGCTGTAAACTGACAATCTTGATCATTGAAGTCCTAACATTAGTTTTTGTGCATATAACTTCTAACACATTAAAAACTGTCTTACAGCATTGCAGAAAACATTGTACTTCATAAGACATAAGCTTGTTTCAGTTTGGCAAGATTTGCACTGAATACTGAATGAAACAGCTTTCTCTAATAGAGAGAAAAGCTTTTGAGCAGATTTGGGCTTGATTTCACTTCATTTGAACAGAAACACTATTTCAGCATTACTGGACTCAGAAAGCTGTAAACTGACAATCTTGATCATTGAAGTCCTAACATTAGTTTTTGTGCATATAACTTCTAACACATTAAAAACTGTCTTACAGCATTGCAGAAAACATTGTACTTCATAAGACATAAGCTTGTTTCAGTTTGGCAAGATTTGCACTGAATACTGAATGAAACAGCTTTATCTAATAGAGAGAAAAGCTTTTGAGCAGATTTGGGCTTGATTTCACTTCATTTGAACAGAAACACTATTTCAGCATTACTGGACTCAGAAAGCTGTAAACTGACAATCTTGATCATTGAAGTCCTAACATAAGTTTTTGTGCATATAACTTCTAACACATTAAAAACTGTCTTACAGCATTGCAGAAAACATTGTACTTCATAAGGCATAAGCTTGTTTCAGTTTGGCAAGATTTGCACTGAATACTGAATGAAACAGCTTTATCTAATAGAGAGAAAAGCTTTTGAGCAGATTTGGGCTTGATTTCACTTCATTTGAACAGAAACACTATTTCAGCATTACTGGACTCAGAAAGCTGTAAACTGACAATCTTGATCATTGAAGTCCTAACATTAGTTTTTGTGCATATAACTTCTAACACATTAAAAACTGTCTTACAGCATTGCAGAAAACATTGTACTTCATAAGACATAAGCTTGTTTCAGTTTGGCAAGATTTGCACTGAATACTGAATGAAACAGCTTTCTCTAATAGAGAGAAAAGCTTTTGAGCAGATTTGGGCTTGATTTCACTTCATTTGAACAGAAACACTATTTCAGCATTACTGGACTCAGAAAGCTGTAAACTGACAATCTTGATCATTGAAGTCCTAACATTAGTTTTTGTGCATATAACTTCTAACACATTAAAAACTGTCTTACAGCATTGCAGAAAACATTGTACTTCATAAGACATAAGCTTGTTTCAGTTTGGCAAGATTTGCACTGAATACTGAATGAAACAGCTTTCTCTAATAGAGAGAAAAGCTTTTGAGCAGATTTGGGCTTGATTTCACTTCATTTGAACAGAAACACTATTTCAGCATTACTGGACTCAGAAAGCTGTAAACTGACAATCTTGATCATTGAAGTCCTAACATTAGTTTTTGTGCATATAACTTCTAACACATTAAAAACTGTCTTACAGCATTGCAGAAAACATTGTACTTCATAAGACATAAGCTTGTTTCAGTTTGGCAAGATTTGCACTGAATACTGAATGAAACAGCTTTATCTAATAGAGAGAAAAGCTTTTGAGCAGATTTGGGCTTGATTTCACTTCATTTCAACAGAAACACTATTTCAGCATTACTGGACTCAGAAAGCTGTAAACTGACAATCTTGATCATTGAAGTCCTAACATTAGTTTTTGTGCATATAACTTCTAACACATTAAAAACTGTCTTACAGCATTGCAGAAAACATTGTACTTCATAAGACATAAGCTTGTTTCAGTTTGGCAAGATTTGCACTGAATACTGAATGAAACAGCTTTCTCTAATAGAGAGAAAAGCTTTTGAGCAGATTTGGGCTTGATTTCACTTCATTTGAACAGAAACACTATTTCAGCATTACTGGACTCAGAAAGCTGTAAACTGACAATCTTGATCATTGAAGTCCTAACATAAGTTTTTGTGCATATAACTTCTAACACATTAAAAACTGTCTTACAGCATTGCAGAAAACATTGTACTTCATAAGACATAAGCTTGTTTCAGTTTGGCAAGATTTGCACTGAATACTGAATGAAACAGCTTTATCTAATAGAGAGAAAAGCTTTTGAGCAGATTTGGGCTTGATTTCACTTCATTTGAACAGAAACACTATTTCAGCATTACTGGACTCAGAAAGCTGTAAACTGACAATCTTGATCATTGAAGTCCTAACATAAGTTTTTGTGCATATAACTTCTAACACATTAAAAACTGTCTTACAGCATTGCAGAAAACATTGTACTTCATAAGACATAAGCTTGTTTCAGTTTGGCAAGATTTGCACTGAATACTGAATGAAACAGCTTTATCTAATAGAGAGAAAAGCTTTTGAGCAGATTTGGGCTTGATTTCACTTCATTTGAACAGAAACACTATTTCAGCATTACTGGACTCAGAAAGCTGTAAACTGACAATCTTGATCATTGAAGTCCTAACATAAGTTTTTGTGCATATAACTTCTAACACATTAAAAACTGTCTTACAGCATTGCAGAAAACATTGTACTTCATAAGACATAAGCTTGTTTCAGTTTGGCAAGATTTGCACTGAATACTGAATGAAACAGCTTTCTCTAATAGAGAGAAAAGCTTTTGAGCAGATTTGGGCTTGATTTCACTTCATTTGAACAGAAACACTATTTCAGCATTACTGGACTCAGAAAGCTGTAAACTGACAATCTTGATCATTGAAGTCCTAACATTAGTTTTTGTGCATATAACTTCTAACACATTAAAAACTGTCTTACAGCATTGCAGAAAACATTGTACTTCATAAGACATAAGCTTGTTTCAGTTTGGCAAGATTTGCACTGAATACTGAATGAAACAGCTTTATCTAATAGAGAGAAAAGCTTTTGAGCAGATTTGGGCTTGATTTCACTTCATTTCAACAGAAACACTATTTCAGCATTACTGGACTCAGAAAGCTGTAAACTGACAATCTTGATCATTGAAGTCCTAACATAAGTTTTTGTGCATATAACTTCTAACACATTAAAAACTGTCTTACAGCATTGCAGAAAACATTGTACTTCATAAGACATAAGCTTGTTTCAGTTTGGCAAGATTTGCACTGAATACTGAATGAAACAGCTTTATCTAATAGAGAGAAAAGCTTTTGAGCAGATTTGGGCTTGATTTCACTTCATTTCAACAGAAACACTATTTCAGCATTACTGGACTCAGAAAGCTGTAAACTGACAATCTTGATCATTGAAGTCCTAACATTAGTTTTTGTGCATATAACTTCTAACACATTAAAAACTGTCTTACAGCATTGCAGAAAACATTGTACTTCATAAGACATAAGCTTGTTTCAGTTTGGCAAGATTTGCACTGAATACTGAATGAAACAGCTTTCTCTAATAGAGAGAAAAGCTTTTGAGCAGATTTGGGCTTGATTTCACTTCATTTGAACAGAAACACTATTTCAGCATTACTGGACTCAGAAAGCTGTAAACTGACAATCTTGATCATTGAAGTCCTAACATTAGTTTTTGTGCATATAACTTCTAACACATTAAAAACTGTCTTACAGCATTGCAGAAAACATTGTACTTCATAAGACATAAGCTTGTTTCAGTTTGGCAAGATTTGCACTGAATACTGAATGAAACAGCTTTCTCTAATAGAGAGAAAAGCTTTTGAGCAGATTTGGGCTTGATTTCACTTCATTTGAACAGAAACACTATTTCAGCATTACTGGACTCAGAAAGCTGTAAACTGACAATCTTGATCATTGAAGTCCTAACATAGTTTTTGTGCATATAACTTCTAACACATTAAAAACTGTCTTACAGCATTGCAGAAAACATTGTACTTCATAAGGCATAAGCTTGTTTCAGTTTGGCAAGATTTGCACTGAATACTGAATGAAACAGCTTTATCTAATAGAGAGAAAAGCTTTTGAGCAGATTTGGGCTTGATTTCACTTCATTTGAACAGAAACACTATTTCAGCATTACTGGACTCAGAAAGCTGTAAACTGACAATCTTGATCATTGAAGTCCTAACATAAGTTTTTGTGCATATAACTTCTAACACATTAAAAACTGTCTTACAGCATTGCAGAAAACATTGTACTTCATAAGACATAAGCTTGTTTCAGTTTGGCAAGATTTGCACTGAATACTGAATGAAACAGCTTTATCTAATAGAGAGAAAAGCTTTTGAGCAGATTTGGGCTTGATTTCACTTCATTTGAACAGAAACACTATTTCAGCATTACTGGACTCAGAAAGCTGTAAACTGACAATCTTGATCATTGAAGTCCTAACATTAGTTTTTGTGCATATAACTTCTAACACATTAAAAACTGTCTTACAGCATTGCAGAAAACATTGTACTTCATAAGACATAAGCTTGTTTCAGTTTGGCAAGATTTGCACTGAATACTGAATGAAACAGCTTTATCTAATAGAGAGAAAAGCTTTTGAGCAGATTTGGGCTTGATTTCACTTCATTTGAACAGAAACACTATTTCAGCATTACTGGACTCAGAAAGCTGTAAACTGACAATCTTGATCATTGAAGTCCTAACATTAGTTTTTGTGCATATAACTTCTAACACATTAAAAACTGTCTTACAGCATTGCAGAAAACATTGTACTTCATAAGGCATAAGCTTGTTTCAGTTTGGCAAGATTTGCACTGAATACTGAATGAAACAGCTTTCTCTAATAGAGAGAAAAGCTTTTGAGCAGATTTGGGCTTGATTTCACTTCATTTGAACAGAAACACTATTTCAGCATTACTGGACTCAGAAAGCTGTAAACTGACAATCTTGATCATTGAAGTCCTAACATTAGTTTTTGTGCATATAACTTCTAACACATTAAAAACTGTCTTACAGCATTGCAGAAAACATTGTACTTCATAAGGCATAAGCTTGTTTCAGTTTGGCAAGATTTGCACTGAATACTGAATGAAACAGCTTTATCTAATAGAGAGAAAAGCTTTTGAGCAGATTTGGGCTTGATTTCACTTCATTTCAACAGAAACACTATTTCAGCATTACTGGACTCAGAAAGCTGTAAACTGACAATCTTGATCATTGAAGTCCTAACATAAGTTTTTGTGCATATAACTTCTAACACATTAAAAACTGTCTTACAGCATTGCAGAAAACATTGTACTTCATAAGACATAAGCTTGTTTCAGTTTGGCAAGATTTGCACTGAATACTGAATGAAACAGCTTTCTCTAATAGAGAGAAAAGCTTTTGAGCAGATTTGGGCTTGATTTCACTTCATTTGAACAGAAACACTATTTCAACATTACTGGACTCAGAAAGCTGTAAACTGACAATCTTGATCATTGAAGTCCTAACATTAGTTTTTGTGCATATAACTTCTAACACATTAAAAACTGTCTTACAGCATTGCAGAAAACATTGTACTTCATAAGACATAAGCTTGTTTCAGTTTGGCAAGATTTGCACTGAATACTGAATGAAACAGCTTTCTCTAATAGAGAGAAAAGCTTTTGAGCAGATTTGGGCTTGATTTCACTTCATTTGAACAGAAACACTATTTCAGCATTACTGGACTCAGAAAGCTGTAAACTGACAATCTTGATCATTGAAGTCCTAACATTAGTTTTTGTGCATATAACTTCTAACACATTAAAAACTGTCTTACAGCATTGCAGAAAACATTGTACTTCATAAGACATAAGCTTGTTTCAGTTTGGCAAGATTTGCACTGAATACTGAATGAAACAGCTTTCTCTAATAGAGAGAAAAGCTTTTGAGCAGATTTGGGCTTGATTTCACTTCATTTGAACAGAAACACTATTTCAGCATTACTGGACTCAGAAAGCTGTAAACTGACAATCTTGATCATTGAAGTCCTAACATAAGTTTTTGTGCATATAACTTCTAACACATTAAAAACTGTCTTACAGCATTGCAGAAAACATTGTACTTCATAAGACATAAGCTTGTTTCAGTTTGGCAAGATTTGCACTGAATACTGAATGAAACAGCTTTATCTAATAGAGAGAAAAGCTTTTGAGCAGATTTGGGCTTGATTTCACTTCATTTCAACAGAAACACTATTTCAGCATTACTGGACTCAGAAAGCTGTAAACTGACAATCTTGATCATTGAAGTCCTAACATTAGTTTTTGTGCATATAACTTCTAACACATTAAAAACTGTCTTACAGCATTGCAGAAAACATTGTACTTCATAAGACATAAGCTTGTTTCAGTTTGGCAAGATTTGCACTGAATACTGAATGAAACAGCTTTATCTAATAGAGAGAAAAGCTTTTGAGCAGATTTGGGCTTGATTTCACTTCATTTGAACAGAAACACTATTTCAGCATTACTGGACTCAGAAAGCTGTAAACTGACAATCTTGATCATTGAAGTCCTAACATTAGTTTTTGTGCATATAACTTCTAACACATTAAAAACTGTCTTACAGCATTGCAGAAAACATTGTACTTCATAAGACATAAGCTTGTTTCAGTTTGGCAAGATTTGCACTGAATACTGAATGAAACAGCTTTCTCTAATAGAGAGAAAAGCTTTTGAGCAGATTTGGGCTTGATTTCACTTCATTTGAACAGAAACACTATTTCAGCATTACTGGACTCAGAAAGCTGTAAACTGACAATCTTGATCATTGAAGTCCTAACATAAGTTTTTGTGCATATAACTTCTAACACATTAAAAACTGTCTTACAGCATTGCAGAAAACATTGTACTTCATAAGGCATAAGCTTGTTTCAGTTTGGCAAGATTTGCACTGAATACTGAATGAAACAGCTTTCTCTAATAGAGAGAAAAGCTTTTGAGCAGATTTGGGCTTGATTTCACTTCATTTGAACAGAAACACTATTTCAGCATTACTGGACTCAGAAAGCTGTAAACTGACAATCTTGATCATTGAAGTCCTAACATTAGTTTTTGTGCATATAACTTCTAACACATTAAAAACTGTCTTACAGCATTGCAGAAAACATTGTACTTCATAAGACATAAGCTTGTTTCAGTTTGGCAAGATTTGCACTGAATACTGAATGAAACAGCTTTATCTAATAGAGAGAAAAGCTTTTGAGCAGATTTGGGCTTGATTTCACTTCATTTCAACAGAAACACTATTTCAGCATTACTGGACTCAGAAAGCTGTAAACTGACAATCTTGATCATTGAAGTCCTAACATTAGTTTTTGTGCATATAACTTCTAACACATTAAAAACTGTCTTACAGCATTGCAGAAAACATTGTACTTCATAAGACATAAGCTTGTTTCAGTTTGGCAAGATTTGCACTGAATACTGAATGAAACAGCTTTCTCTAATAGAGAGAAAAGCTTTTGAGCAGATTTGGGCTTGATTTCACTTCATTTGAACAGAAACACTATTTCAGCATTACTGGACTCAGAAAGCTGTAAACTGACAATCTTGATCATTGAAGTCCTAACATTAGTTTTTGTGCATATAACTTCTAACACATTAAAAACTGTCTTACAGCATTGCAGAAAACATTGTACTTCATAAGACATAAGCTTGTTTCAGTTTGGCAAGATTTGCACTGAATACTGAATGAAACAGCTTTCTCTAATAGAGAGAAAAGCTTTTGAGCAGATTTGGGCTTGATTTCACTTCATTTGAACAGAAACACTATTTCAACATTACTGGACTCAGAAAGCTGTAAACTGACAATCTTGATCATTGAAGTCCTAACATTAGTTTTTGTGCATATAACTTCTAACACATTAAAAACTGTCTTACAGCATTGCAGAAAACATTGTACTTCATAAGACATAAGCTTGTTTCAGTTTGGCAAGATTTGCACTGAATACTGAATGAAACAGCTTTATCTAATAGAGAGAAAAGCTTTTGAGCAGATTTGGGCTTGATTTCACTTCATTTCAACAGAAACACTATTTCAGCATTACTGGACTCAGAAAGCTGTAAACTGACAATCTTGATCATTGAAGTCCTAACATTAGTTTTTGTGCATATAACTTCTAACACATTAAAAACTGTCTTACAGCATTGCAGAAAACATTGTACTTTCATAAGACATAAGCTTGTTTCAGTTTGGCAAGATTTGCACTGAATACTGAATGAAACAGCTTTCTCTAATAGAGAGAAAAGCTTTTGAGCAGATTTGGGCTTGATTTCACTTCATTTGAACAGAAACACTATTTCAGCATTACTGGACTCAGAAAGCTGTAAACTGACAATCTTGATCATTGAAGTCCTAACATTAGTTTTTGTGCATATAACTTCTAACACATTAAAAACTGTCTTACAGCATTGCAGAAAACATTGTACTTCATAAGACATAAGCTTGTTTCAGTTTGGCAAGATTTGCACTGAATACTGAATGAAACAGCTTTCTCTAATAGAGAGAAAAGCTTTTGAGCAGATTTGGGCTTGATTTCACTTCATTTGAACAGAAACACTATTTCAGCATTACTGGACTCAGAAAGCTGTAAACTGACAATCTTGATCATTGAAGTCCTAACATAAGTTTTTGTGCATATAACTTCTAACACATTAAAAACTGTCTTACAGCATTGCAGAAAACATTGTACTTCATAAGACATAAGCTTGTTTCAGTTTGGCAAGATTTGCACTGAATACTGAATGAAACAGCTTTCTCTAATAGAGAGAAAAGCTTTTGAGCAGATTTGGGCTTGATTTCACTTCATTTGAACAGAAACACTATTTCAGCATTACTGGACTCAGAAAGCTGTAAACTGACAATCTTGATCATTGAAGTCCTAACATTAGTTTTTGTGCATATAACTTCTAACACATTAAAAACTGTCTTACAGCATTGCAGAAAACATTGTATTTCATAAGACATAAGCTTGTTTCAGTTTGGCAAGATTTGCACTGAATACTGAATGAAACAGCTTTCTCTAATAGAGAGAAAAGCTTTTGAGCAGATTTGGGCTTGATTTCACTTCATTTGAACAGAAACACTATTTCAGCATTACTGGACTCAGAAAGCTGTAAACTGACAATCTTGATCATTGAAGTCCTAACATAAGTTTTTGTGCATATAACTTCTAACACATTAAAAACTGTCTTACAGCATTGCAGAAAACATTGTACTTCATAAGGCATAAGCTTGTTTCAGTTTGGCAAGATTTGCACTGAATACTGAATGAAACAGCTTTATCTAATAGAGAGAAAAGCTTTTGAGCAGATTTGGGCTTGATTTCACTTCATTTGAACAGAAACACTATTTCAGCATTACTGGACTCAGAAAGCTGTAAACTGACAATCTTGATCATTGAAGTCCTAACATTAGTTTTTGTGCATATAACTTCTAACACATTAAAAACTGTCTTACAGCATTGCAGAAAACATTGTACTTCATAAGACATAAGCTTGTTTCAGTTTGGCAAGATTTGCACTGAATACTGAATGAAACAGCTTTCTCTAATAGAGAGAAAAGCTTTTGAGCAGATTTGGGCTTGATTTCACTTCATTTCAACAGAAACACTATTTCAGCATTACTGGACTCAGAAAGCTGTAAACTGACAATCTTGATCATTGAAGTCCTAACATTAGTTTTTGTGCATATAACTTCTAACACATTAAAAACTGTCTTACAGCATTGCAGAAAACATTGTACTTCATAAGGCATAAGCTTGTTTCAGTTTGGCAAGATTTGCACTGAATACTGAATGAAACAGCTTTCTCTAATAGAGAGAAAAGCTTTTGAGCAGATTTGGGCTTGATTTCACTTCATTTGAACAGAAACACTATTTCAGCATTACTGGACTCAGAAAGCTGTAAACTGACAATCTTGATCATTGAAGTCCTAACATTAGTTTTTGTGCATATAACTTCTAACACATTAAAAACTGTCTTACAGCATTGCAGAAAACATTGTACTTCATAAGACATAAGCTTGTTTCAGTTTGGCAAGATTTGCACTGAATACTGAATGAAACAGCTTTATCTAATAGAGAGAAAAGCTTTTGAGCAGATTTGGGCTTGATTTCACTTCATTTGAACAGAAACACTATTTCAGCATTACTGGACTCAGAAAGCTGTAAACTGACAATCTTGATCATTGAAGTCCTAACATTAGTTTTTGTGCATATAACTTCTAACACATTAAAAACTGTCTTACAGCATTGCAGAAAACATTGTATTTCATAAGACATAAGCATTGTTTCAGTTTGGCAAGATTTGCACTGAATACTGAATGAAACAGCTTTCTCTAATAGAGAGAAAAGCTTTTGAGCAGATTTGGGCTTGATTTCACTTCATTTGAACAGAAACACTATTTCAGCATTACTGGACTCAGAAAGCTGTAAACTGACAATCTTGATCATTGAAGTCCTAACATAAGTTTTTGTGCATATAACTTCTAACACATTAAAAACTGTCTTACAGCATTGCAGAAAACATTGTACTTCATAAGACATAAGCTTGTTTCAGTTTGGCAAGATTTGCACTGAATACTGAATGAAACAGCTTTATCTAATAGAGAGAAAAGCTTTTGAGCAGATTTGGGCTTGATTTCACTTCATTTCAACAGAAACACTATTTCAGCATTACTGGACTCAGAAAGCTGTAAACTGACAATCTTGATCATTGAAGTCCTAACATAGTTTTTGTGCATATAACTTCTAACACATTAAAAACTGTCTTACAGCATTGCAGAAAACATTGTACTTCATAAGACATAAGCTTGTTTCAGTTTGGCAAGATTTGCACTGAATACTGAATGAAACAGCTTTCTCTAATAGAGAGAAAAGCTTTTGAGCAGATTTGGGCTTGATTTCACTTCATTTCAACAGAAACACTATTTCAGCATTACTGGACTCAGAAAGCTGTAAACTGACAATCTTGATCATTGAAGTCCTAACATAAGTTTTTGTGCATATAACTTCTAACACATTAAAAACTGTCTTACAGCATTGCAGAAAACATTGTACTTCATAAGACATAAGCTTGTTTCAGTTTGGCAAGATTTGCACTGAATACTGAATGAAACAGCTTTATCTAATAGAGAGAAAAGCTTTTGAGCAGATTTGGGCTTGATTTCACTTCATTTCAACAGAAACACTATTTCAGCATTACTGGACTCAGAAAGCTGTAAACTGACAATCTTGATCATTGAAGTCCTAACATAAGTTTTTGTGCATATAACTTCTAACACATTAAAAACTGTCTTACAGCATTGCAGAAAACATTGTACTTCATAAGACATAAGCTTGTTTCAGTTTGGCAAGATTTGCACTGAATACTGAATGAAACAGCTTTCTCTAATAGAGAGAAAAGCTTTTGAGCAGATTTGGGCTTGATTTCACTTCATTTGAACAGAAACACTATTTCAGCATTACTGGACTCAGAAAGCTGTAAACTGACAATCTTGATCATTGAAGTCCTAACATAAGTTTTTGTGCATATAACTTCTAACACATTAAAAACTGTCTTACAGCATTGCAGAAAACATTGTACTTCATAAGACATAAGCTTGTTTCAGTTTGGCAAGATTTGCACTGAATACTGAATGAAACAGCTTTATCTAATAGAGAGAAAAGCTTTTGAGCAGATTTGGGCTTGATTTCACTTCATTTCAACAGAAACACTATTTCAGCATTACTGGACTCAGAAAGCTGTAAACTGACAATCTTGATCATTGAAGTCCTAACATTAGTTTTTGTGCATATAACTTCTAACACATTAAAAACTGTCTTACAGCATTGCAGAAAACATTGTACTTCATAAGACATAAGCTTGTTTCAGTTTGGCAAGATTTGCACTGAATACTGAATGAAACAGCTTTATCTAATAGAGAGAAAAGCTTTTGAGCAGATTTGGGCTTGATTTCACTTCATTTCAACAGAAACACTATTTCAGCATTACTGGACTCAGAAAGCTGTAAACTGACAATCTTGATCATTGAAGTCCTAACATAAGTTTTTGTGCATATAACTTCTAACACATTAAAAACTGTCTTACAGCATTGCAGAAAACATTGTACTTCATAAGACATAAGCTTGTTTCAGTTTGGCAAGATTTGCACTGAATACTGAATGAAACAGCTTTATCTAATAGAGAGAAAAGCTTTTGAGCAGATTTGGGCTTGATTTCACTTCATTTCAACAGAAACACTATTTCAGCATTACTGGACTCAGAAAGCTGTAAACTGACAATCTTGATCATTGAAGTCCTAACATTAGTTTTTGTGCATATAACTTCTAACACATTAAAAACTGTCTTACAGCATTGCAGAAAACATTGTACTTCATAAGACATAAGCTTGTTTCAGTTTGGCAAGATTTGCACTGAATACTGAATGAAACAGCTTTATCTAATAGAGAGAAAAGCTTTTGAGCAGATTTGGGCTTGATTTCACTTCATTTCAACAGAAACACTATTTCAGCATTACTGGACTCAGAAAGCTGTAAACTGACAATCTTGATCATTGCAGTCCTAACATTAGTTTTTGTGCATATAACTTCTAACACATTAAAAACTGTCTTACAGCATTGCAGAAAACATTGTATTTCATAAGGCATAAGCATCTATCAGTTTGGCAAGATTTGCACTGAATACTGAATGAAACAGCTTTCTCTATTAGAGAGACAAGCTTTTGAGCAGATTTGGGCTCGATTTCACTTAATTTGAACAGAAACACTATTTCAACATTACTGGACTCAGAAAGCTGTAAACTGACAATCTTGATCATTGAAGTCCTAACATTAGTTTTTGTGTATATAACTTCTAACACATTAAAAACTGTCTTACAGCATTGCAGAAAACATTGTACTTCATAAGGCATAAGCATCTATCAGTTTGGCAAGATTTGCACTGAATACTGAATGAAACAGCTTTCTCTAATAGAAAGACAAGCTTTTGAGCAGATTTGGGCTTGATTTCACTTCATTTGAACAGAAACACTATTTCAACATTACTGGACTCAGAAAGCTGTAAACTGACAATCTTGATCATTGAAGTCCTAACATAAGTTTTTGTGCATATAACTTCTAACACATTAAAAACTGTCTTACAGCATTGCAGAAAACATTGTATTTCATATGGCATAAGCACCTATCAGTTTGGCAAGATTTGCACTGAATACTGAATGAAACAGCTTTCTCTATTAGAGAGACAAGCTTTTGAGCAGATTTGGGCTCGATTTCACTTCATTTGAACAGAAGTACTATTTCAGCATTACTGGACTCAGAAAGCTGTAAACTGACAATCTTGATCATTGAAGTCCTAACATAAGTTTTTGTGCATATAACTTCTAACACATTAAAAACTGTCTCACAGCATTGCAGAAAACATTGTATTTCATATGGCATAAGCATCTATCAGTTTGGCAAGATTTGCACTGAATACTGAATGAAACAGCTTTCTCTATTAGAGAGACAAGCTTTTGAGCAGATTTGGGCTAGATTTCACTTCATTTGAACAGAAGTACTATTTCAGCATTACTGGACTCAGAAAGCTGTAAACTGACAATCTTGATCATTGAAGTCCACGGAGCGGGGTGACGTAGCGACCAGGAAGCTATATAAGCACGTGCCGTGCAGCTGGCTTCAGCTTCGCTCTGTCAGCAAGCGCTCTGTGTGTGCATGTTAAAAAGTCTGTCCCGTTGGTCCTATTTATTGTTGTCTGTCTCTTAGCCATTAAAAGATCGCTAATACAGCTCAATAATGCCAAAAGCAAAGCAAAAGACCAAGTATTTAAAGGGCGATTCCAAGCCGCGTTACAGGTTGTGTGTTCCTCCCTGCCCTCGCTACATCACGAGCGGGGATACACACAATCTGTGCGTGGCTTGCCTGGGATGCGGGCGCTTCGATCCCGTAGGGCTCTCTTCGAGGAGGGAGCCTTCACCAGCGTTCCTCGCGGTGCTGGCCCCGCTTCTGCCGAGGCAGAGCGGCTGCTGCACTCGTGGGGTTCGCAGGTGGATCTGTCAGAGGGAATGGAGACGGGCCAGTCCTTATCTCCTTCCTCATCTGCCAGATCAGGCGCCCAAACCCTGGGTTCGGAAGCACGCTCGTCGGTTTCTTCCCCCCGGGGATAGGGATCAGCTCTCCGCCTCTCTTCCTCCGAGGAGGTTGACGTGGAGACTGTTGCTGGGGATTCGCCACCCCTGTCGCCCCAGTATGAGGAGCTTTTGGAGGTGGTTACACGCGCAGTTGATAGATTAAAAATCGAATGGCCTGCAGAAAAACACACTGAGCCGCAGAAAAGCAAGCTAGATGAACGCTTTCTGCGGCCGAGGCAACCACCTCCACGCCGGAGTCTACCGTTTTTTCCCGATCTCCATGATGAGTTATCGAGATCGTGGAAACACCCATATTCGACCCGCCTCTTTGGCCCCGATTCACTATATTATGGCAACGTGATGGGGCTGGACGCCCCGCTTCAAGCCTCGGGCCTGTTTGGCGACACAGTCAACACTGTCGTCGACAGGTTCCAGGAGGCACGCAAACAGGCGGCGGCGTACCAGAATTTCCTCCCTCGTCGCTCTCGTGGTGCATCTGGGCGGGAGATCACCACGCCACATACCGGCTCCTCATACCGGGAAGCGCAAAAACAGAGTGTCGCCGCTCGTGTTCCCCCACGTCGGGACCGAGGGCCTCAGCGACGCCCTGAGTCGGGGACTTCCAGAGCAAAAAAGCCTGATTTAAGAACAGTTATCGAGGCCCGGAAGTCCTCGACGAAACGATCCTGACATCAGGGTCCAGAGGGTAGCCCCTACTGGGGTAGAGCGCGGTCCACCTCAGTATACGGTGCCCGCCTCACCTCAGTGCCCTCAGGAGGTCGGTCTGCCAACCCTGCCAGAGCTTCAGGGCGCAGCGGCCTCCCGCGAGCACTACTCCCAGTTATTTCCGCCCGTGAGCGCAGCGGAGCTAGGAGGCTCGCCGCCCCTTCGGGGGCCTCTTACACCAGAGGTCAGTCTCGAGAGACTGATTCCCTTAGTAGATTATTTAGCAGCGTGGAAGCTACTGCCAAATGTATCTCGTTGGGTCCTGCGTACAATAGAAAAAGGCTATTGCATTCAGTTCGGTCGTCCACCACCGAAGTTCAACGGGGTTACACCGACTGTGGTCGGCCCCCGGCAGGCTCTGGTTATGGAACAAGAAGTGAACACCCTATTAAGGAAGGAGGCCATCGAGGTGGTCCCTCCTCTAGACAGGGAATCCGGATTTTACAGCCGGTATTTCATAGTTCCAAAGAAGGATGGGGGGTTGCGTCCGATCATAGACTTACGTCACCTGAACCGCTCAGTTATGTCACTGAAGTTCAAAATGCTCACTGTCAAGCAGGTTGTAGCTCAAATCAGATCCGAGGACTGGTTTGTCACCATAGATCTCAAAGACGCATACTTCCACATATCCATCCTTCCACAACACAGGAAGTATCTGAGGTTCGCTTTCGGGGGCAAAGCTTATCAATATCGAGTACTTCCCTTCGGCCTTGGACTCTCACCCCGCACGTTCACGAAATGTGTAGATGCGGCTCTGGTATCCCTCCGTATGCAGGGCATCCGCATTCTGAATTATATCGACGATTGGTTGATCTTAGCTCGATCAGAGCAGATGGCGGTTCGACATCGAGATGTCGTTCTCGCACACATGGGGGAGCTGGGTTTGAGACTAAATGCCAAGAAGAGTGTACTTTCTCCAGTTCAGAGAACCACCTATCTAGGCGTAGTGTGGGATTCGACCACGATGCAGGCACGTATGTCTCCTGCTCGGATCGAGTCGATCCTCACTTCAGTCGAGAGAGTCAAAGAAGGCCAGTCACTCACTGTCAAACAATTCCAGAGATTGTTAGGGCTCATGGCAGCTGCGTCCAACGTGATACCTTTTGGCCTGCTGCACATGAGACCCCTACAGTGGTGGCTCAAGTCCAAGGGCTTTTCCCCGAGGGGAAATCCACTTCGAGTTATCAAGGTCACGCGGCGATGCCTTCGTGCCTTAGACATGTGGAAGAAACCTTGGTTCTTGAATCAGGGCCCGGTGCTGGGAGCTCCACCACCCCGAGGTGGTGAAGCAGATATGGAGAGTGTTTGGCAAAGCTCAGGTGGACCTCTTTGCGACTCAAGAGACATCGCAATGTCCCCTCTGGTTCTCTCTAGTTCATCCAGCTCCTCTGGGACTGGACGCTATGGTACAGACCTGGCCGAGGCTTCGTCTGTACGCTTTTCCCCCTACCGCTCTGCTCCCGGGAGTTCTGGCGAGAGTACGCCAGGACGGGGTCCGTCTGTTGTTAGTAGCCCCGTTCTGGCCGGGCCGAATATGGTTCTCAGATCTAGTCTCGCTCCTCGACGGCTCTCCGTGGGAGATACCGATCAGGAAAGACCTACTCTCACAAGCGCAGGGCACGATAATCCACCCTCGCCCGGAGGTGTTCAAGCTGTGGGTGTGGCCCCTGAGGGGGCACAACTGTTAGCAGCTGGTCTCTCAACCGAGGTTGTTGAGACCCTCCTCCAGTCCAGAGCTCCCTCTACGAGGAAACTGTACGCCCTGAAGTGGTCATTCTTTACTTCATGGTGCAGAGATCGCCATCTTGACCCTGTTAACTGCCCAGTTGGTACAGTTCTGGAGTTTTTACAAGCTAGGCTCTCTGCAGGGTTATCCCACTCCACCTTAAAGGTGTACGTGGCGGCCATAGCTGCTTTCCATGTCCCTTTCAATGATCAGTCAGTGGGTAGACACCCCCTAGTTACACGTTTCCTCCGAGGTGCATTGAGGCTGAGACCTCCAGTACGGTCCCGTATTCCCCCATGGGATTTGGTTGTGGTTCTAGAGGCTCTTTGTAAAGCTCCATTCGAGCCAATTCAAGATATCTCAGATAGACATCTGACACTAAAAACTGCCCTGCTACTGGCAATCACCTCGCTGAAACGAGTTGGAGATCTCCAGGCCCTTTCGGTGGCCCCTACTTATTTAGACTTTGCCCCTGGTATGGCCAAAGCATTCTTATACCCTCGAGCGGGTTATGTTCCAAAGGTTCCCTCTGTTACACCACAGCCTATCGTACTGCAGGCCTTCTGTCCTCCTCCCTTTCGGGAGCCAGACCAAGAGAAGCTAAACTGTACACTCTAAAAAACGCTGGGTTGTTTTTTCAACCCAACTGCTGGGTTGAGGCCGTTGGATAGGACTTTGGGATGTTTTAACCCAAGTTTGGGTTGAAAATAACTATCTTTTTTAACCCAGCGGGGGTGGGTTGAGGACGCGGACGTGAAGGAGAGCACGCACGTCACGTCAAAATCGTACGTCTCTCCAGTGCGAGCAGCCGCCATTTTCTCAGCGTGATAGAAGCGAGAAGCGAGAAGCGAGTGAAAGACTATGGTAAGTAACGTTAAATATTCAAAATGTAAAGTTATCTTTTATTGTTTACCCGGTTGTATGAAAGGCGGAAGGTTTTATGAAAGGCAGAAACAAAGGAGCTTAACGTTATATCTAACGTTATATAAAAAAAAACGGACGCGGTTTTCGCCTCGGACACGGAGGTCTTAACTGCCTCATGTAACGTTACTGAACGGAGGATGTACTTTTAATATATCGTCTGTGAATGTATTTTGTCATATTTACATAAGATTTTACATTATCTGTTCTCTTTGAGGCGTTAACAGACGGTTATGGTCACGGTTACGCTCATGTGAATTTGTCTTTTTTTTTCGCGGTTAAACTGAATGTATGTTTGTCTCCTAAAGGAAACGGCATTGTGTAGTAAAGACTAGCATAATTATTTAGAGGCTGTTGAAGTGGTAACTGTTAAAAGTATGTTTTACATGTAATGTTTCAGACTTGTCCAGCTCCTGTCTTCATTGTCCTCGCGCTGAGAGTTAAAGACACAGAAGCTGTTTGTGTGAGGAGTCACAGACCTGTGTGAGGATGAGGAGGAGGTGTTCTTCTGAAGAGAGGGACAGACGGTTTAAGGAGAGTAAACTTCAGAATAACATCAAGTTATCTTTATTTTTACTAAGACTAATATAAAGTTGTTGTTTTTTTAGATGTTGCAATCCAGAGACAAGATAACTTCATTCTTTTGAGACTGATGTAAGTTAAATTATTATTACTTTTTTTTTTTTTAGAAAATTTATGTTTCTGTTGTGTCCTGCCTGTTAACTTCACATTTTGATGCAAAAACAGTGTGATTTTATATATGTATGTATGTATATGTTAATATTTTATTGAAACCATTGATGCCCCTCTTTGCAGAACTCAAACTAACTGCAGTTAAGGACACACAAGTCTGCTTGTGTGAGGAGGTGGTTTTCTCAGCTTCTTCTGAAGAGAGGGAAAGATCGTTTAAGGCAAGTAAACTTCATAATTTCATGTTATCAGTTGTTGTTTTTTTACTAAGAGTAAAATAATGTTTGTTTTTTGTTTTTGTAGATGTTAAAAGCAAGAGACATGGGAGATCATCATTCCCTTGAGATTTTATGTAAGTTATTTTTAGAAAATACATTTTTCTGTTGTCTCCTGCCAGTTTACTTCACATTTTGATGCAACAACAGTGTGATTATGTGCTCATTTCATTAAGACCATTGATGTCTGTGTTTTTCATTGCAGAACTCAAACCAACTTTGGAGTTGTCTGATTTGGAGAGTCATTATTCTTGGTCTGCGCTCTTAGAGGTAAAGTTCACACAAAAATCATTTACTTGCCCTCAAGTCATTCCAAACCTATAAGACTTTTGTCTGTCTTTACAACATAAATTAATATATTTTTAGTTTTCTCATAATATTTGTTAATCCATTTATAGTTTAGATAATCAGTATTTTCAAGCTTCATAAATATAGAGTTATTGTAGAAGTAAATTCTGATATTTATATATGAATACATCTTAAATTATATGATAGCAAACATGTATGTTCAAAATAAAATATTGGTCTCCCAGACCAGCAATGGAGGACACAAAAAGAGAATATTAAATATATTCATATGTGTTCCAAAAAATGAACAGAGTTTGTATGAGTCTGGAAAAACATGGGGAGAGTAAATTATGAACATTTTAATTATTTGGTGAACTAACGGTTTGAAGAGCAGCCCTCCATGTACATGAATATTGTGAGGTATGTGAATGTCATGTCTGTTTTAATGTTTCAGTAAAGAAGCTTTCTGAAAGCAATATTTATTCAAACAATATCGCATGTCCTCACACTAGTGCTGCCATTATAGCCTCCTGGAGTGCTGTGGTGGACTGAGACATTAAACAACCGCACAAAGTGTTGAAACTTTAAAACCGATTATTTACCTATCCTTACGGATGTGAATACACCTCTACCTGAAAATGGATAGTTTAATTAAATGTTTAATTTTTTCAAATTTGTTTCTCTTAGGCCACTGATGAAGAACAGGCGGTGACTGGATGAATGCTGGTCAGAGAGGAGAATCTTCTTTCCCCTAAACAGCACTGGTTTTAAAGGAGGACGCTGCCCTGGATGATGTAGAAGATGTCAGATGCTGTGCTGATGGGGTTTCTTCATGATTACATCAGTTATGCTAAAGAGATCATGAAAATTGACCGTGATGCATGATCTGTATTCATGGACTATGAAACAAACTGTAAGTGTATGATTTGTTAAAAAAAAAAAAGTTAAATGCTTTTTCTGTGTTTAGTAGAAAAGTTTACACTCTGTCATTCATACACTTCACATTCTTTCACACACACACACACACACACACACACACACACACACATGCGTCTGTTAAAGGTTATAATATCAAAGTTAATGTTGTGATTTATTTGTGTACTGTCATGCCAGAATAGTTGGAAAAAAAAACTAACTAATTGTAAATTTATTGTATGTGTTTTCGTATATTTTTATACAATATATACAATTGAACAAAGTCCAATTTGATCTTAAGTTATATTCATCAAATGTTCAATGCTTTGTTTATGAACTCTGTAGCTGTTAATGCCATCCTTTTCTGCATTTCTTCTAACATGTTACTTTTTGACTTTTCTCTTGTTTTTAATAAATATTTTCCTTTTGGTAATTATTATTTGTGTGTAAAAGTGATATTTAAAATGAACAACATTTGTAGGTTTAATGCCTAGCTCAATTTGGGTTAATTTTAACGTAGAAATGCATTGTTTCCCCACATGGCTGCACTCTGCGAGTTTATTTTCTGCCAGCAGGAGGCGCTAAGAGCGGGAGAGGTAGGTTTCTCCGGTAACGGCTGCAGAGCAGCGCTGAGCTCACAAACGCTGCCTTATCAAGCACATGCGAAATGATATCGAACATTTTCTAAATACAGTAGTTTTCCTTCTGAAATACAGTGATAAAAAAAAACACCCGCTCTGTTTTTTTAAACCCTGCAATATAGTCATTTTAAACCATAAAAAAGGCAACCCAGCAGGCTGGGTTAAATATGATAACCCAACTGGTTGGGTTAAAACAACCCAGCGCTGGGTTCGTCCCTTTTTGACCCAGCGCTGGGTTGTCAAAATAACCCAAATTGGGTTGTTTTCAACCCAGCAGTTTTTAGAGTGTATGTGTCCGGTGCGAGCACTCGACGCATACGTCCACAGAGCTGCCCTGTGGAGAAAATCCGACCAATTGCTTGTTTGCTACGGTCCTACTAACAAGGGGTCTCCTGCCACCAAGCAGACCCTTAGCCGTTGGATAGTCGAGGCTATCAACGTCTCTTATGAGTCCTCTGGTCTACCCCCTCCTTTGGGGGCCAAGGCTCACTCTACTCGGGGTATGGCGGCCTCCAAGGCCTTCTCAGCAGGTGTGTCCCTAGTGGACATCTGCAACGCTGCGGGGTGGTCCACGCCTTCTACATTTGTCAGATTCTACGATCTTGATATGCGAGCCGCTCCGGGCTCTTCTGTTCTCTCGTCCTAAGCTGTGCTCTCCGGATACACACTAGGCAGGGATTTGGTAGTCTGGCAGCGTGGGCACCTCGTTCCCCAAAGCGATATCGACGCAGCTCGAGTTCCCGAAAAGGAACGTCCCAAGGTTACGTATGTAACCCTAGTTCCTTGAGGGAACGAGACGCTGCGTCGCAGAGCCATACTCCCGGCACCCCTGCCGGCGCTTGCTTCCCTACTCGAAGCTGAAGCCAGCTGCACGGCATGTGCTTATATAGCTTCCTGGTCGCTACGTCACCCCGCTCCGTGACGTCACGCCCGTCCATTGGACAGTTTGCACACCATGTTCAGAGCCGGTCTCGTCAGGGACGTTCCCCAAAGCGATATCGACGCAGCGTCTCGTTCCCTCAAGGAACTAGGGTTACATACGTAACCTTGGGACGTTTTTGTGCATATAACTTCTAACACATTAAAAACTGTCTTACAGCATTGCAGAAAACATTGTATTTCATAAGGCATAAGCATCTATCAGTTTGGCAAGATTTGCACTGAATACTGAATGAAACAGCTTTCTCTATTAGAGAGACAAGCTTTTGAGCAGATTTGGGCTTGATTTCACTTCATTTGAACAGAAACACTATTTCAACATTTCTGGACTCAGAAAGCTGTAAACTGACAATCTTGATCATTGAAGTCCTAACATTAGTTTTTGTGTATATAACTTCTAACACATTAAAAACTGTCTTACAGCATTGCAGAAAACATTGTATTTCATATGGCATAAGCATCTTTCAGTTTGGCAAGATTTGCACTGAATACTGAATGAAACAGCTTTCTCGATTAGAGAGACAAGCTTTTGAGCAGATTTGGGCTAAATTTCACTTCATTTGAACAGAAGTACTATTTCAACATTACTGGACTCAGAAAGCTGTAAACTGACAATCTTGATCATTGAAGTCCTAACATTAGTTTTTGTGTATATAACTTCTAACACATTAAAAACTGTCTTACAAAATTGCAAAAAACATTGTATTTCATAAGGCATAAGCATCTTTCAGATTGGCAAGATTTGCACTGAATACTGAATGAAACAGCTTTCTCTAATAGAGAGACAAGCTTTTGAGCAGATTTGGGCTTGATTTCACTTCATTTGAACAGAAACACTATTTCAACATTACTGGACTCAGAAATCTGTAAACTGACAATCTTGATCATTGAAGTCCTAACATAAGTTTTTGTGCATATAACTTCTAACACATTAAAAACTGTCTTACAGCATTGCAGAAAACATTGTACTTCATAAGGCATAATCATCTATCAGTTTGGCAAGATTTGCACTGAATACTGAATGAAACAGCTTTCTCTATTAGAGAGACAAGCTTTTGAGCAGATTTGGGCTAGATTTCACTTCATTTGAACAGAAGTACTATTTCAGCATTACTGGACTCAGAAAGCTGTAAACTGACAATCTTGATCATTGAAGTCCTAACATTAGTTTTTGTGTATATAACTTCTAACACATTAAAAACTGTCTTACAGCATTGCAGAAAACATTGTACTTCATAAGGCATAAGCATCTATCAGTTTGGCAAGATTTGCACTGAATACTGAATGAAACAGCTTTCTCTAATAGAGAGACAAGCTTTTGAGCAGATTTGGGCTAGATTTCACTTCATTTGAACAGAAGTACTATTTCAGCATTACTGTACTCAGAAAGCTGTAAACTGACAATCTTGATCATTGAAGTCCTAACATAAGTTTTTGTGCATATAACTTCTAACACATTAAAAACTGTCTTACAGCATTGCAGAAAACATTGTATTTCATAAGGCATAAGCATCTATCAGTTTGGCAAGATTTGCACTGAATACTGAATGAAACAGCTTTCTCTATTAGAGAGACAAGCTTTTGAGCAGATTTGGGCTAGATTTCACTTCATTTGAACAGAAGTACTATTTCAGCATTACTGGACTCAGAAAGCTGTAAACTGACAATCTTGATCATTGAAGTCCTAACATAAGTTTTTGTGCATATAACTTCTAACACATTAAAAACTGTCTTACAGCATTGCACAAAACATTGTACTTCATAAGGCATAAGCATCTATCAGTTTGGCAAGATTTGCACTGAATACTGAATGAAACAGCTTTCTCTATTAGAGAGACAAGCTTTTGAGCAGATTTGGGCTAGATTTCACTTCATTTGAACAGAAACACTATTTCAACATTTCTGGACTCAGAAAGCTGTAAACTGACAATCTTGATCATTGAAGTCCTAACATTAGTTTTTGTGTATATAACTTCTAACACATTAAAAACTGTCTTACAGCATTGCAGAAAACATTGTACTTCATAAGGCATAAGCATCTATCAGTTTGGCAAGATTTGCACTGAATAATGAATGAAACAGCTTTCTCTAATAGAGAGACAAGCTTTTGAGCAGATTTGGGCTAGATTTCACTTCATTTGAACATAAGTACTATTTCAGCATTACTGGACTCAGAAAGCTGTAAACTGACAATCTTGATCATTGAAGTCCTAACATAAGTTTTTGTGCATATAACTTCTAACACATTAAAAACTGTCTTACAGCATTGCAGAAAACATTGTATTTCATAAGGCATAAGCATCTATCAGTTTGGCAAGATTTGCACTGAATACTGAATGAAACAGCTTTCTCTATTAGAGAGACAAGCTTTTGAGCAGATTTGGGCTAGATTTCACTTCATTTGAACAGAAACACTATTTCAACATTTCTGGACTCAGAAAGCTGTAAACTGACAATTTTGATCATTGAAGTCCTAACATAAGTTTTTGTGCATATAACTTCTAACACATTAAAAACTGTCTTACAGCAAGATTTGCACTGAATACTGAATTAAACAGCTTTCTCTATTAGAGAGACAAGCTTTTGAGCAGATTTGGGCTTGATTTCACTTCATTTGAACAGAAACACTATTTCAGCATTACTGGACTCAGAAAGCTGTAAACTGACAATCTTGATCATTGAAGTCCTAACATTAGTTTTTGTGCATATAACTTCTAACGCATTAAAAACTGTCTTACAGCATTGCAGAAAACATTTTATTTCATAAGACATAAGCATGTTTCAGTTTGGCATGATTTGCACTGAATACTGAATGAAACAGCTTTATCTAATAGAGAGAAAAGCTATTGAGCAGATTTGGGCTTGATTTCACTTCATTTCAACAGAAACACTATTTCAGCATTACTGGACTCAGAAAGCTGTAAACTGACAATCTCGATCATTGAAGTCCTAACATTAGTTTTTGTGCATATAACTTCTAACGCATTAAAAACTGTCTTACAGCATTGCAGAAAACATTGTACTTCATAAGACATAAGCTTGTTTCAGTTTGGCAAGATTTGCACTGAATACTGAATGAAACAGCTTTATCTAATAGAGAGAAAAGCTTTTGAGCAGATTTGGGCTTGATTTCACTTCATTTCAACAGAAACACTATTTCAGCATTACTGGACTCAGAAAGCTGTAAACTGACAATCTTGATCATTGCAGTCCTAACATTAGTTTTTGTGTATATAACTTCTAACACATTAAAAACTGTCTTACAGCATTGCAGAAAACATTTTATTTCATAAGACATAAGCATGTTTCAGTTTGGCAAGATTTGCACTGAATACTGAATGAAACAGCTTTATCTAATAGAGAGAAAAGCTATTGAGCAGATTTGGGCTTGATTTCACTTCATTTCAACAGAAACACTATTTCAGCATTACTGGACTCAGAAAGCTGTAAACTGACAATCTTGATCATTGAAGTCCTAACATTAGTTTTTGTGCATATAACTTCTAACACATTAAAAACTGTCTTACAGCATTGCAGAAAACATTGTACTTCATAAGACATAAGCTTGTTTCAGTTTGGCAAGATTTGCACTGAATACTGAATGAAACAGCTTTATCTAATAGAGAGAAAAGCTTTTGAGCAGATTTGGGCTTGATTTCACTTCATTTCAACAGAAACACTATTTCAGCATTACTGGACTCAGAAAGCTGTAAACTGACAATCTTGATCATTGAAGTCCTAACATAAGTTTTTGTGCATATAACTTCTAACACATTAAAAACTGTCTTACAGCATTGCAGAAAACATTGTACTTCATAAGACATAAGCTTGTTTCAGTTTGGCAAGATTTGCACTGAATACTGAATGAAACAGCTTTATCTAATAGAGAGAAAAGCTTTTGAGCAGATTTGGGCTTGATTTCACTTCATTTGAACAGAAACACTATTTCAGCATTACTGGACTCAGAAAGCTGTAAACTGACAATCTTGATCATTGAAGTCCTAACATAAGTTTTTGTGCATATAACTTCTAACACATTAAAAACTGTCTTACAGCATTGCAGAAAACATTGTACTTCATAAGACATAAGCTTGTTTCAGTTTGGCAAGATTTGCACTGAATACTGAATGAAACAGCTTTATCTAATAGAGAGAAAAGCTTTTGAGCAGATTTGGGCTTGATTTCACTTCATTTCAACAGAAACACTATTTCAGCATTACTGGACTCAGAAAGCTGTAAACTGACAATCTTGATCATTGAAGTCCTAACATAAGTTTTTGTGCATATAACTTCTAACACATTAAAAACTGTCTTACAGCATTGCAGAAAACATTGTACTTCATAAGACATAAGCTTGTTTCAGTTTGGCAAGATTTGCACTGAATACTGAATGAAACAGCTTTATCTAATAGAGAGAAAAGCTTTTGAGCAGATTTGGGCTTGATTTCACTTCATTTCAACAGAAACACTATTTCAGCATTACTGGACTCAGAAAGCTGTAAACTGACAATCTTGATCATTGAAGTCCTAACATAAGTTTTTGTGCATATAACTTCTAACACATTAAAAACTGTCTTACAGCATTGCAGAAAACATTGTACTTCATAAGACATAAGCTTGTTTCAGTTTGGCAAGATTTGCACTGAATACTGAATGAAACAGCTTTATCTAATAGAGAGAAAAGCTTTTGAGCAGATTTGGGCTTGATTTCACTTCATTTCAACAGAAACACTATTTCAGCATTACTGGACTCAGAAAGCTGTAAACTGACAATCTTGATCATTGAAGTCCTAACATTAGTTTTTGTGCATATAACTTCTAACACATTAAAAACTGTCTTACAGCATTGCAGAAAACATTGTACTTCATAAGACATAAGCTTGTTTCAGTTTGGCAAGATTTGCACTGAATACTGAATGAAACAGCTTTATCTAATAGAGAGAAAAGCTTTTGAGCAGATTTGGGCTTGATTTCACTTCATTTCAACAGAAACACTATTTCAGCATTACTGGACTCAGAAAGCTGTAAACTGACAATCTTGATCATTGCAGTCCTAACATTAGTTTTTGTGCATATAACTTCTAACACATTAAAAACTGTCTTACAGCATTGCAGAAAACATTGTATTTCATAAGGCATAAGCATCTATCAGTTTGGCAAGATTTGCACTGAATACTGAATGAAACAGCTTTCTCTATTAGAGAGACAAGCTTTTGAGCAGATTTGGGCTTGATTTCACTTCATTTGAACAGAAACACTATTTCAACATTACTGGACTCAGAAAGCTGTAAACTGACAATCTTGATCATTGAAGTCCTAACATTAGTTTTTGTGTATATAACTTCTAACACATTAAAAACTGTCTTACAGCATTGCACAAAACATTGTACTTCATAAGGCATAAGCATCTATCAGTTTGGCAAGATTTGCACTGAATAATGAATGAAACAGCTTTCTCTAATAGAGAGACAAGCTTTTGAGCAGATTTGGGCTAGATTTCACTTCATTTGAACATAAGTACTATTTCAGCATTACTGGACTCAGAAAGCTGTAAACTGACAATCTTGATCATTGAAGTCCTAACATAAGTTTTTGTGCATATAACTTCTAACACATTAAAAACTGTCTTACAGCATTGCAGAAAACATTGTATTTCATAAGGCATAAGCATCTATCAGTTTGGCAAGATTTGCACTGAATACTGAATGAAACAGCTTTCTCTAATAGAGAGACAAGCTTTTGAGCAGATTTGGGCTAGATTTCACTTCATTTGAACAGAAGTACTATTTCAGCATTACTGGACTCAGAAAGCTGTAAACTGACAATCTTGATCATTGAAGTCCTAACATAAGTTTTTGTGCATATAACTTCTAACACATTAAAAACTGTCTTACAGCATTGCAGAAAACATTGTATTTCATAAGGCATAAGCATCTATCAGTTTGGCAAGATTTGCACTGAATACTGAATGAAACAGCTTTCTCTATTAGAGAGACAAGCTTTTGAGCAGATTTGGGCTTGATTTCACTTCATTTGAACAGAAACACTATTTCAACATTTCTGGACTCAGAAAGCTGTAAACTGACAATCTTGATCATTGAAGTCCTAACATTAGTTTTTGTGTATATAACTTCTAACACATTAAAAACTGTCTTACAGCATTGCAGAAAACATTGTACTTCATAAGGCATAAGCATCTATCAGTTTGGCAAGATTTGCACTGAATACTGAATGAAACAGCTTTCTCTATTAGAGAGACAAGCTTTTGAGCAGATTTGGGCTAGATTTCACTTCATTTGAACAGAAGTACTATTTCAGCATTACTGGACTCAGAAAGCTGTAAACTTACAATCTTGATCATTGAAGTCCTAACATTAGTTTTGTGTATATAACTTCTAACACATTAAAAACTGTCTTACAGCATTGCAGAAAACATTGTACTTCATAAGGCATAAGCATCTATCAGTTTGGCAAGATTTGCACTGAATACTGAATGAAACAGCTTTCTCTATTAGAGAGACAAGCTTTTGAGCAGATTTGGGCTTGATTTCACTTCATTTGAACAGAAACACTATTTCAACATTTCTGGACTCAGAAAGCTGTAAACTGACAATCTTGATCATTGAAGTCCTAACATTAGTTTTTGTGTATATAACTTCTAACACATTAAAAACTGTCTTACAGCATTGCAGAAAACATTGTACTTCATAAGGCATAAGCATCTATCAGTTTGGCAAGATTTGCACTGAATAATGAATGAAACAGCTTTCTCTAATAGAGAGACAAGCTTTTGAGCAGATTTGGGCTAGATTTCACTTCATTTGAACAGAAGTACTATTTCAGCATTACTGGACTCAGAAAGCTGTAAACTGACAATCTTGATCATTGAAGTCCTAACATAAGTTTTTGTGCATATAACTTCTAACACATTAAAAACTGTCTTACAGCATTGCAGAAAACATTGTACTTCATAAGGCATAAGCATCTATCAGTTTGGCAAGATTTGCACTGAATAATGAATGAAACAGCTTTCTCTATTAGAGAGACAAGCTTTTGAGCAGATTTGGGCTTGATTTCACTTCATTTGAACAGAAACACTATTTCAACATTACTGGACTCAGAAAGCTGTAAACTGACAATCTTGATCATTGAAGTCCTAACATTAGTTTTTGTGTATATAACTTCTAACACATTAAAAACTGTCTTACAGCATTGCAGAAAACATTGTACTTCATAAGGCATAAGCATCTATCAGTTTGGCAAGATTTGCACTGAATACTGAATGAAACAGCTTTCTCTAATAGAGAGACAAGCTTTTGAGCAGATTTGGGCTAGATTTCACTTCATTTGAACATAAGTACTATTTCAGCATTACTGGACTCAGAAAGCTGTAAACTGACAATCTTGATCATTGAAGTCCTAACATTAGTTTTTTGTGTATATAACTTCTAACACATTAAAACTGTCTTACAGCAAGATTTGCACTGAATACTGAATGAAACAGCTTTCTCTATTAGAGAGACAAGCTTTTGAGCAGATTTGGGCTTGATTTCACTTCATTTGAACAGAAACACTATTTCAACATTTCTGGACTCAGAAAGCTGTAAACTGACAATCTTGATCATTGAAGTCCTAACATTAGTTTTTGTGTATATAACTTCTAACACATTAAAAACTGTCTTACAGCATTGCAGAAAACATTGTATTTCATGTGGCATAAGCATCTATCAGTTTGGCATGATTTGCACTGAATACTGAATGAAACAGCTTTCTCTATTAGAGAGACAAGCTTTTGAGCAGATTTGGGCTTGATTTCACTTCATTTCAACAGAAACACTATTTCAACATTACTGGACTCAGAAAGCTGTAAACTGACAATCTTGATCATTGAAGTCCTAACATTAGTTTTTGTGTATATAACTTCTAACACATTAAAAACTGTCTTACAGCATTGCAGAAAACATTTTATTTCATAAGACATAAGCATGTTTCAGTTTGGCAAGATTTGCACTGAATACTGAATGAAACAGCTTTCTCTAATAGAGAGAAAAGCTTTTGAGCAGATTTGGGCTTGATTTCACTTCATTTCAACAGAAACACTATTTCAGCATTACTGGACTCAGAAAGCTGTAAACTGACAATCTTGATCATTGAAGTCCTAACATTAGTTTTTGTGCATATAACTTCTAACACATTAAAACTGTCTTACAGCATTGCAGAAAACATTGTATTTCATAAGGCATAAGCATCTTTCAGTTTGGCAAGATTTGCACTGAATACTGAATGAAACAGCTTTCTCTAATAGAGAGAAAAGCTTTTGAGCAGATTTGGGCTTGATTTCACTTCATTTGAACAGAACACTATTTCAACATTACTGGACTCAGAAAGCTGTAAACTGACAATCTTGATCATTGAAGTCCTAACATTAGTTTTTGTGCATATAACTTCTAACACATTAAAAACTGTCTTACAGCATTGCAGAAAACATTGTATTTCATAAGACATAAGCATGTTTCAGTTTGGCAAGATTTGCACTGAATACTGAATGAAACAGCTTTCTCTAATAGAGAGAAAAGCTTTTGAGCAGATTTGGGCTTGATTTCACTTCATTTGAACAGAAACACTATTTCAACATTACTGGACTCAGAAAGCTGTAAACTGACAATCTTGATCATTGAAGTCCTAACATTAGTTTTTGTGCATATAACTTCTAACACATTAAAAACTGTCTTACAGCATTGCAGAAAACATTGTACTTCATAAGACATAAGCATGTTTCAGTTTGGCAAGATTTGCACTGAATACTGAATGAAACAGCTTTCTCTAATAGAGAGAAAAGCTTTTGAGCAGATTTGGGCTTGATTTCACTTCATTTGAACAGAAACACTATTTCAACATTACTGGACTCAGAAAGCTGTAAACTGACAATCTTGATCATTGAAGTCCTAACATAAGTTTTTGTGCATATAACTTCTAACACATTAAAAACTGTCTTACAGCATTGCAGAAAACATTGTATTTCATAAGGCATAAGCATCTATCAGTTTGGCAAGATTTGCACTGAATACTGAATGAAACAGCTTTCTCTAATAGAGAGAAAAGCTTTTGAGCAGATTTGGGCTTGATTTCACTTCATTTGAACAGAAGCACTATTTCAACATTACTGGACTCAGAAAGCTGTAAACTGACAATCTTGATCATTGAAGTCCTAACATAAGTTTTTGTGCATATAACTTCTAACACATTAAAAACTGTCTTACAGCATTGCAGAAAACATTGTATTTCATAAGGCATAAGCATGTTTCAGTTTGGCAAGATTTGCACTGAATACTGAATGAAACAGCTTTCTCTAATAGAGAGACAAGCTTTTGAGCAGATTTGGGCTTGATTTCACTTCATTTGAACAGAAACACTATTTCAACATTACTGGACTCAGAAAGCTGTAAACTGACAATCTTGATCATTGAAGTCCTAACATAAGTTTTTGTGCATATAACTTCTAACACATTAAAAACTGTCTTACAGCATTGCAGAAAACATTGTATTTCATAAGGCATAAGCATCTATCAGTTTGGCAAGATTTGCACTGAATACTGAATGAAACAGCTTTCTCTAATAGAGAGAAAAGCTTTTGAGCAGATTTGGGCTTGATTTCACTTCATTTGAACAGAAGCACTATTTCAACATTACTGGACTCAGAAAGCTGTAAACTGACAATCTTGATCATTGAAGTCCTAACATAGTTTTTGTGCATATAACTTCTAACACATTAAAAACTGTCTTACAGCATTGCAGAAAACATTGTATTCATAAGACATAAGCATGTTTCAGTTTGGCAAGATTTGCACTGAATACTGAATGAAACAGCTTTCTCTAATAGAGAGAAAGCTTTTGAGCAGATTTGGGCTTGATTTCACTTCATTTGAACAGAAGCACTATTTCAACATTACTGGACTCAGAAAGCTGTAAACTGACAATCTTGATCATTGAAGTCCCTAACATTAGTTTTTGTGCATATAACTTCTAACACATTAAAAACTGTCTTACAGCATTGCAGAAAACATTGTATTTCATAAGGCATAAGCATCTATTCAGTTTGGCAAGATTTGCACTGAATACTGAATGAAACAGCTTTCTCTAATAGAGAGAAAAGCTTTTGAGCAGATTTGGGCTTGATTTCACTTCATTTGAACAGAAACACTATTTCAACATTACTGGACTCAGAAAAGCTGTAAACTGACAATCTTGATCATTGAAGTCCTAACATTAGTTTTTGTGCATATAACTTCTAACACATTAAAAACTGTCTTACAGCATTGCAGAAAACATTGTATTTCATAAGACATAAGCATGTTTCAGTTTGGCAAGATTTGCACTGAATACTGAATGAAACAGCTTTCTCTAATAGAGAGACAAGCTTTTGAGCAGATTTGGGCTTGATTTCACTTCATTTGAACAGAAGCACTATTTCAACATTACTGGACTCAGAAAGCTGTAAACTGACAATCTTGATCATTGAAGTCCTAACATTAGTTTTTGTGTATATAACTTCTAACACATTAAAAACTGTCTTACAGCATTTGCAGAAAACATTGTACTTCATAAGGCATAAGCATCTATCAGTTTGGCAAGATTTGCACTGAATACTGAATGAAACAGCTTTCTCTAATAGAGAGAAAAGCTTTTGAGCAGATTTGGGCTTGATTTCACTTCATTTGAACAGAAACACTATTTCAACATTACTGGACTCAGAAAGCTGTAAACTGACAATCTTGATCATTGAAGTCCTAACATTAGTTTTTGTGTATATAACTTCTAACACATTAAAAACTGTCTTACAGCATTGCAGAAAACATTGTACTTCATAAGGCATAAGCTCTTTTCAGTTTGGCAAGATTTGCACTGAATACTGAATGAAACAGCTTTCTCTAATAGAGAGAAAAGCTTTTGAGCAGATTTGGGCTTGATTTCACTTCATTTGAACAGAAACACTATTTCAACATTACTGGACTCAGAAAGCTGTAAACTGACAATCTTGATCATTGAAGTCCTAACATTAGTTTTTGTGCATATAACTTCTTAACACATTAAAAACTGTCTTACAGCATTGCAGAAAACATTGTATTTCATAAGGCATAAGCATGTTTCAGTTTGGCAAGATTTGCACTGAATACTGAATGAAACAGCTTTCTCTAATAGAGAGAAAAGCTTTTGAGGCAGATTTGGGCTTGATTTCACTTCATTTGAACAGAAGCACTATTTCAACATTACTGGACTCAGAAAGCTGTAAACTGACAATCTTGATCAATTGAAGTCCTAACATAAGTTTTTGTGCATATAACTTCTAACACATTAAAAACTGTCTTACAGCATTGCAGAAAACATTGTACTTCATAAGCATAAGCATCTATCAGTTTGGCAAGATTTGCACTGAATACTGAATGAAACAGCTTTTCTCTAATAGAGAGACAGCTTTTGAGCAGATTTGGGCTAGATTTCACTTCATTTGAACAGAAGCACTATTTCAACATTACTGGACTCAGAAAGCTGTAAACTGACAAACCTGATCATTGAAGCTAACATGTTTTTGTGCATATAACTTCTAACACATTAAAAACTGTCTTACAGCATTGCAGAAAACATTGTATTTCATAAGACATAAGCATCTTTCAGTTTGGCAAGTTTTGCACTAAACATTGAATGAAGCAGCTTTCTCTAATTGAGAGAGCAGCTTTTGAGCAGATTTGGGCTAGATTTCACTTCATTTGAACAGAAGCACTATTTCAACATTATTGGACTCAGAAACCTGAAAACTGACAATCTTGATCATTGAAGCTCCTAACATAAGTTTTTGTGCATATAACTTCTAACACATTAAAAACTGTCTTACAGCATTGCAGAAAACATTTTATTTCATAAGACATAAGCATCTTTCAGTTTGGCAAGATTTGCACTGAATATTGAATGAAACAGCTTTCTCTAATAGAGAGAAGAGCTTTTGAGCAGATTTGGGCTAGATTTCACTTCATTTGAACAGAAGCACTATTTCAACATTACTGGACTCAGAAACCTGTAAACTGACAATCTTGAGCATTGAAGTCCTAACATTAGTTTTTGTGCATATAACTTCTAACACATTAAAAACTGTCTACAGCATTGCAGAAAACATTTATTTCATAAGACATAAGCATCTATCAGTTTGGCAAGATTTGCACTGAATATTGAATGAAGCAGCTTTCCTAATAGAAGACAAGCTTTTGAGCAGATTTGGGCTAGATTTCACTTCATTTGAACAGAAGCACTATTTCAACATTACTGGACTCAGAAAGCTGTAAACTGACAACCTGATCATTGAAGCTCTAACATATGTTTTTGTGTATATAACTTCTAACACATTAAAAACTGTCTTACAGCATTGCAAAAAACATTGTATTTCATAAGACATAAGCATCTTTCAGTTTGGCAAGTTTGCACTAAAACATTGAATGAAACAGCTTTCTCTAATTGAGAGAGCAGCTTTTGAGCAGATTTGGGCTAGATTGCACTTCATTTGAACAAAAGCACTTTTTCAACATTATTGTCTCAGAAACCTGAAAACTGACAACCTGAGGATTGAAGCCAAACTTAAGTTTTTGTGTGTATAACTTCTAACACATAAAAACTGTCTTACAGCATTGCAAAAACATTGTATTTCCATGAAACATAAGCATCTGTCAGTTTGGCAAGTTTGCACTATTACAATGAATGAAGCAGCTTTCTGTAATTGAGAGATAGCAGCTTTTGAGCAGATTTGGTCTAGATTGCTTTCATTTGAACAAAAGCACTTTTTCAACATTATTGGTCTCAGAAACTGAAAAACTGACCAAACCTGAGATTGAAGTCAACCTTAAGTTTTTGTGTATATAACTTCTAACACATTAAAACGTGTCTTACAGCATTGCAGAAAACATTTTATTTCATAAGACATAAGCATCTATCAGTTTGGCAAGATTTGCACTGAATATTGAATGAAGCAGCTCTACCTCACAGAGAGAGAAGCTTTTGAGCAGATTTGGTCTAGATTTCACTTCATTTGAACAAAAGCACTTTTCAACATTATTGGTCTCAGAAACCTGAAAAACTGACAATCTTGATCATTGAAGCTGTAACATAAGTTTTTGTGCATATAACATCAACACGTTAAAAACTATCTTACAGCATTGCAAAAATATTGGTTTCATAAGACATAAGCATCTTTCAGTTTTGGCAAGTTTTGCACTAAACATTGATTGAAGCAGCTTTCTGTAATTGAGAAGCAGCTTTTATCAGATTTGGGCTAGATTTCACTTCATTTGAACAAGAAGCACTATTTCAACATTAGTCTCAGAATCAGATTTGGATCGTTCTCGTATTAACAGGAAACTCGAACTCGAAGTTTATGCTGAACTTGAAGAAGTTGTCAGGAATCTGAAGTCCTTCACAGGTGCAACACTTCACAGGTAATGTTGAGACATTTAGTTATAAACTGATTTACTTTAATTAATGTATCCTTACTTATGTGTTAATTACCTTCCTTATAATCCTTCCTTTCAAATATTTTGTCCACAGATCATTTCTAACACACTGTCTCAAACATGTATGTATTAAAACAACAACAACTTTTAACTTTTTCTTATTTCAGCTGAAAAGGAAGACTAAAGGGCCTGTCAAACTCTGTCAAACCCGTCTTGTTTGTGGAGAGGGATGAATTTACCATCTTGTGTGTTTACGGACAAGACCAAAAGCTGCTAAAGCAAACATTTCCAGAGGTATATCTGTGTCGGTCTGAGCACCTCGACAGAACTTTACTGCAGTTACATTTTGCACCGAATTTGATTTTTACAGATTTACCATGACCCCATCAGTACAAGCCCTGTGCTACATCAGAGTATTAATAATTCAAACAATTTCAGCAAATTCATATGATATTGTACAAGCGTACTCTCCAGCTTTTCCTCCTGCTGTCATTGACCATTGCCTCAGCTCTCATGCAGACTGTGCCCATGTAAAGTAGTCAGAGCGTTTATATCCTAAAGTTTATATTGAGTCCACTGTATTCTTTATTAACAACGTCTTAACCTGTTCTAACAGTACATGATATCTGTCCACACCTCACAGTCTGCCTTTATTTCCATGTTGATTTTAATTGAACACATCTGTCTTAAAGCAAGTCAGTAAATGCTGTTTAACTTGTCATGTAACACATCAGGGCCGGTTGCATAAACATAGCCATTATTTTAAGACCTGACCAACTAGCAGTTAGCCAAGAGATAATCAGTCATATTCTTAGTAAAATTGGGCCAATCTATGATTGTAACTGACTTTAAAACAGTTATGACCAGTCTAGAGGAAAAACAAATTTCGATTAGCACTAGGCTTTAATTTATTTGACCAGATTAGATCAATTAAAGTGTTTACAACAAGAACAATAAACTAATGAATATTTTAGCATCGC
>NW_020527830.1:0-45000 GCF_003368295.1 Carassius auratus
TCTTGATCATTGAAGTCCTAACATTAGTATTTTGTGTTATAACTTCTAACACATTAAAAACTGTCTTACAGCATTGCAGAAAACATTGTATTCATAAGGCATAAGCATCTATCAGTTTGGCAAGATTTGCACTGAATACTGAATGAAACAGCTTTCTCTATTAGAGAGACAAGCTTTTGAGCAGATTTGGGCTTGATTTCACTTCATTTGAACAGAAACACTATTTCAACATTACTGGACTCAGAAAGCTGTAAACTGACATCTTGATCATTGAAGTCCTAACATTAGTTTTTGTGTAAATAACTTCTAACACATTAAAAACTGTCTTACAGCATTGCAGAAAACATTGTACTTCATAAGCATAAGCATCTATCAGTTTGGCAAAGATTTGCACTGAATACTGAATGAACAGCTTTCTCTATTAGAGAGACAGCTTTTGAGCAGATTTGGGCTTGATTTCACTTCATTTGAACAGAAGTACTATTTCAGCATTACTGGACTCAGAAAGCTGTAAGCTCGACAATTGATGCATTGAAGTTCCGTAACATAAGTTTTGTGCATATAATTTCTAACACATTAAAAAACTGTCTTTTACAGCATTGCAGGAAACATTGGATTTGCATTATGGCATAAGCAATCTATCAAGTCGGGGCAAGATTTGCACTGAATAGCTGAATGGAAACAGCTTTCTCTATTAGAAGAGACAAGCTTTTTTAGCAGATTTGGGGCTGATTATCACTTCATTTGAAACAGAAACACTATTTCACATGACTGGACTCAGGAAAAGCTGTAAACTGACATCTTGACATGTGAAGTCCTAACATAAGTTTTTGTGTAATATAACATTTCTAAACACATTTAAAAACTTCTCTTACAGCATTGCACAAAACAATGTAACTTTCATAAGGCATAAGCATCTACTCAGTTTGGGCAAGATTTGCATCTGAATACGTGAATGGAAACAGCTTTCTCTAATAGAGAGACAAGCTTTTGAGCAGATTTGGGCTTGATTTCAACTTCATTTGAACAGAACACTATTTCAACATTACTGGACTCAGAAAGCTGTAAACTGACAATCTTGATCATTGAAGTCCTAACATTAGTTTTTGTGAATATAACTTCTAACACATTAAAAACTGTCTTACAGCATTGCAGAAAACATTGTACTTCATAAGGCATAAGCATCTATCAGTTTGGCAAGATTTGCACTGAATACTGAATGAAACAGCTTTCTCTATTGGAGAGACAAGCTTTTGAGCAGATTTGGGCTAGATTTCACTTCATTTGAACAGAAACACTATTTCAGCATTACTGGACTCAGAAAGCTGTAAACTGACAATCTTGATCATTGAAGTCCTAACATTAGTTTTTGTGTATATAACTTCTAACACATTAAAAACTGTCTTACAGCATTGCAGAAAACATTGTACTTCATAAGGCATAAGCATCTATCAGTTTGGCAAGATTTGCACTGAATACTGAATGAAACAGCTTTCTCTAATAGAGAGACAAGCTTTTGAGCAGATTTGGGCTAGATTTCACTTCATTTGAACAGAAGCACTATTTCAGCATTACTGGACTCAGAAAGCTGTAAACTGACAATCTTGATCATTGAAGTCCTAACATAAGTTTTTGTGCATATAACTTCTAACACATTAAAAACTGTCTTACAGCATTGCAGAAAACATTGTACTTCATAAGGCATAAGCATCTATCAGTTTGGCAAGATTTGCACTGAATATTGAATGAAACAGCTTTCTCTAATAGAGAGACAAGCTTTTGAGCAGATTTGGGCTAGATTTCACTTCATTTGAACAGAAGCACTATTTCAACATTACTGGACTCAGAAAGCTGTAAACTGACAATCTTGATCATTGAAGTCCTAACATAAGTTTTGTGCATATAACTTCTAACACATTAAAAACTGTCTTACAGCATTGCAGAAAACATTGTACTTCATAAGGCATAAGCATCTATCAGTTTGGCAAGATTTGCACTGAATACTGAATGAAACAGCTTTCTCTAATAGAGAGACAAGCTTTTGAGCAGATTTGGGCTAGATTTCACTTCATTTGAACAGAAGCACTATTTCAGCATTACTGGACTCAGAAAGCTGTAAACTGACAATCTTGATCATTGAAGTCCTAACATAAGTTTTTGTGCATATAACTTCTAACACATTAAAAACTGTCTTACAGCATTGCAGAAAACATTGTACTTTCATAAGGCATAAGCATCTATCAGTTTGGCAAGATTTGCACTGAATACTGAATGAAACAGCTTTCTCTATTAGAGAGACAAGCTTTGAGCAGATTTGGGCTTGATTTCACTTCATTTGAACAGAAACACTATTTCAACATTACTGGACTCAGAAAGCTGTAAACTGACAATCTTGATCATTGAAGTCCTAACATTAGTTTTTGTGCATATAACTTCTAACACATTAAAACTGTCTTACAGCATTGCAGAAAACATTGTACTTCATAAGGCATAAGCATCTATCAGTTTGGCAAGATTTGCACTGAATACTGAATGAAACAGCTTTCTCTAATAGAGAGACAAGCTTTTGAGCAGATTTGGGCTTGATTTCACTTCATTTGAACAGAAGCACTATTTCAACATTACTGGACTCAGAAAGCTGTAAACTGACAATCTTGATCATTGAAGTCCTAACATAAGTTTTTGTGCATATAACTTCTAACACATTAAAAACTGTCTTACAGCATTGCAGAAAACATTGTACTTCATAAGGCATAAGCATCTATCAGTTTGGCAAGATTTGCACTGAATACTGAATGAAACAGCTTTCTCTAATAGAGAGACAAGCTTTTGAGCAGATTTGGGCTTGATTTCACTTCATTTGAACAGAAACACTATTTCAACATTACTGGACTCAGAAAGCTGTAAACTGACAATCTTGATCATTGAAGTCCTAACATAAGTTTTTGTGCATATAACTTCTAACACATTAAAAACTGTCTTACAAGCATTGCAGAAAACATTGTATTTCATATGGCATAAGCATCTATCAGTTTGGCAAGATTTGCACTGAATACTGAATGAAACAGCTTTCTCTATTAGAGAGACAAGCTTTTGAGCAGATTTGGGCTTGATTTCACTTCATTTGAACAGAAACACTATTTCAACATTACTGGACTCAGAAAGCTGTAAACTGACAATCTTGATCATTGAAGTCCTAACATTAGTTTTTGTGTATATAACTTCTAACACATTAAAAACTGTCTTACAGCATTGCAGAAAACATTTTATTTATAAGACATAAGCATGTTTAAGTTTGGCAAGATTTGCACTGAATATTGAATGAAACAGCTTTCTCTAATAGAGAGACAAGCTTTTGAGCAGATTTGGGCTAGATTTCACTTCATTTGAACAGAAGCACTATTTCAACATTACAGGACTCAGAAAGCTGTAAACTGACAATCTTGATCATTGAAGTCCTAACATTAGTTTTTGTGTATATAACTTCTAACACATTAAAAACTGTCTTAAAGCATTGCAGAAAACATTGTACTTCATAAGGCATAAGCATCTATCAGTTTGGCAAGATTTGCACTGAATACTGAATGAAACAGCTTTCTCTAATAGAGAGACTAGCTTTTGAGCAGATTTGGGCTTGATTTCACTTCATTTGAACAGAAACACTATTTCAACATTACTGGACTCAGAAAGCTGTAAACTGACAATCTTGATCATTGAAGTCCTAACATTATTTTTTGTGTATATAACTTCTAATACATTAAAAACTGTCTTACAGCATTGCAGAAAACATTGTATTTCATACGGCATAAGCATCTATCAGTTTGGCAAGATTTGCACTGAATACTGAATGAAACAGCTTTCTCTAATAGAGATACAAGCTTTTGAGCAGATTTGGGCTAGTTTTCACTTCATTTGAACAGATGCACTATTTCAGCATTACTGGACTCAGAAAGCTGTAAACTGACAATCTTGATCATTGAAGTCCTAACATAAGTTTTTGTGCATATAACTTCTAACACATTAAAAACTGTCTTACGGCATTGCAGAAAACATTGTACTTCATAAGGCATAAGCATCTATCAGTTTGGCAAGATTTTCACTGAATATTGAATGAAACAGCTTTCTCTAATAGAGAGACAAGCTTTTGAGCAGATTTGGGCTAGATTTCACTTCATTTGAACAGAAGCACTATTTCAACATTACTGGACTCAGAAAGCTGTAAACTGACAATCTTGATCATTGAAGTCCTAACATAAGTTTTTGTGCATATAACTTCTAACACATTAAAAACTGTCTTACAGCATTGCAGAAAACATTGTACTTCATAAGGCATAAGCATCTATCAGTTTGGCAAGATTTGCACTGAATACTGAATGAAACAGCTTTCTCTAATAGAGAGACAAGCTTTTGAGCAGATTTGGGCTAGATTTCACTTCATTTGAACAGAAGAACTATTTCAATATTATTAGTCTCAGAAACCTGAAAACTGACCAACCTGAGCATTGAAGCTGTAACCTATGTTTTTGTGTATTTAACTTCTAACACATTAAAAACTGTCTTATAGCATTGCAAAAACATTGTATTTCATAATACATAAGCATCTTTCAGTTTGGCAAGTTTTGCACTAAACATTGAATGAAGCAGCTTTCTGTAATTGAGAGAGCAGCTTTTGAGCAGATTTGGGCTAGATTTAACTTCATTTGAACAGAAGCACTATTTCAACATTATTGGTCTCAGAAACCTGAAAAATGGCAATCTTGATCATTGAAGCTGTAACATAAGTTGTTGTGCATATAACATCTAACACATTAAAAACTATCTTACAGCATTGCAGAAAACATTTTATTTCACAAGACATAAGCATGTTTCAGTTTGGCAAGATTTGCACTGAATACTGAATGAAACAGCTTTCTCTAATAGAGAGACAAGCTTTTGAGCAGATTTGGGCTTGATTTCACTTCATTTGAACAGAAACACTATTTCAACATTACAGGACTCAGAAAGTTGTAAACTGACAATCTTGATCATTGAAGTCCTAACATAAGTTTTTGTGCATATAACTTCTAACACATTAAAAACTGTCTTACAAGCATTGCAGAAAACATTGTATTTCATATGGCATAAGCATCTATCAGTTTGGCAAGATTTGCACTGAATACTGAATGAAACAGCTTTCTCTATTAGAGAGACAAGCTTTTGAGCAGATTTGGGCTTGATTTCACTTCATTTGAACAGAAACACTATTTCAATATTACTGGACTCAGAAAGCTGTAAACTGACAATCTTGATCATTGAAGTCCTAACATTAGTTTTTGTGTATATAACTTCTAACACATTAAAAACTGTCTTACAGCATTGCAGAAAACATTTTATTTTATAAGACATAAGCATGTTTAAGTTTGGCAAGATTTGCACTGAATATTGAATGAAACAGCTTTCTCTAATAGAGAGACAAGCTTTTGAGCAGATTTGGGCTAGATTTCACTTCATTTGAACAGAAGCACTATTTCAACATTACAGGACTCAGAAAGCTGTAAACTGACAATCTTGATCATTGAAGTCCTAACATTAGTTTTTGTGTATATAACTTCTAACACATTAAAAACTGTCTTAAAGCATTGCAGAAAACATTGTACTTCATAAGGCATAAGCATCTATCAGTTTGGCAAGATTTGCACTGAATACTGAATGAAACAGCTTTCTCTAATAGAGAGACTAGCTTTTGAGCAGATTTGGGCTTGATTTCACTTCATTTGAACAGAAACACTATTTCAACATTACTGGACTCAGAAAGCTGTAAACTGACAATCTTGATCATTGAAGTCCTAACATTATTTTTTGTGTATATAACTTCTAATACATTAAAAACTGTCTTACAGCATTGCAGAAAACATTGTATTTCATACGGCATAAGCATCTATCAGTTTGGCAAGATTTGCACTGAATACTGAATGAAACAGCTTTCTCTAATAGAGATACAAGCTTTTGAGCAGATTTGGGCTAGTTTTCACTTCATTTGAACAGATGCACTATTTCAGCATTACTGGACTCAGAAAGATGTAAACTGACAATCTTGATCATTGAAGTCCTAACATAAGTTTTTGTGCATATAACTTCTAACACATTAAAAACTGTCTTACGGCATTGCAGAAAACATTGTACTTCATAAGGCATAAGCATCTATCAGTTTGGCAAGATTTTCACTGAATATTGAATGAAACAGCTTTCTCTAATAGAGAGACAAGCTTTTGAGCAGATTTGGGCTAGATTTCACTTCATTTGAACAGAAGCACTATTTCAACATTACTGGACTCAGAAAGCTGTAAACTGACAATCTTGATCATTGAAGTCCTAACATAAGTTTTTGTGCATATAACTTCTAACACATTAAAAACTGTCTTACAGCATTGCAGAAAACATTGTACTTCATAAGGCATAAGCATCTATCAGTTTGGCAAGATTTGCACTGAATACTGAATGAAACAGCTTTCTCTAATAGAGAGACAAGCTTTTGAGCAGATTTGGGCTAGATTTCACTTCATTTGAACAGAAGAACTATTTCAATATTATTAGTCTCAGAAACCTGAAAACTGACCAACCTGAGCATTGAAGCTGTAACCTATGTTTTTGTGTATTTAACTTCTAACACATTAAAAACTGTCTTATAGCATTGCAAAAACATTGTATTTCATAATACATAAGCATCTTTCAGTTTGGCAAGTTTTGCACTAAACATTGAATGAAGCAGCTTTCTGTAATTGAGAGAGCAGCTTTTGAGCAGATTTGGGCTAGATTTAACTTCATTTGAACAGAAGCACTATTTCAACATTATTGGTCTCAGAAACCTGAAAAATGACAATCTTGATCATTGAAGCTGTAACATAAGTTGTTGTGCATATAACATCTAACACATTAAAAACTATCTTACAGCATTGCAGAAAACATTTTATTTCATAAGACATAAGCATGTTTCAGTTTGGCAAGATTTGCACTGAATATTGAATGAAGCAGCTGTCTCTAATAGAGAGAAGAGCTTTTGAGCAGATTTGGGCTAGATTTCACTTCATTTGAACAGAAGCACTATTTCAACATTACTGGGCTCAGAAACCTGTAAACTGACAATCTTGAGCATTGGAGCCCTAACATTACTTTTTGTGCATATAGCTTCTAACACATTAAAACGTGTCTTACAGCATTGCAGAAAACATTTTATTTCATAAGACATAAGCATCTATCAGTTTGGCATGATTTGCACTGAATATTGAATGAAGCAGCTCTACCTCACAGAGAGAGAAGCTTTTGAGCAGATTTGGGCTAGATTTCACTTCATTTGAACAGAAGAACTATTTCAACATTATTAGTCTCAGAAACCTGAAAACTGACCAACCTGAGCATTGAAGCTCTAACCTATGTTTTTGTGTATTTAACTTCTAACACATTAAAAACTGTCTTACAGCATTGCAAAAACATTGTATTTCATAATACATAAGCATCTTTCAGTTTGGCAAGTTTTGCACTAAACATTGAATGAAGCAGCTTTCTGTAATTGAGATAGCAGCTTTTGAGCAGATTTGGTCTAGATTGCTTTTCATTTGAACAAAAGCACTTTTTCAACATTATTGGTCTCAGAAACCTGAAAACTGACCAACCTGAGGATTGAAGCTCAAACTTAAGTTTTTGTGTATATAACTTCTAACACATTAAAATCTGTCTTACAGCATTGCAAAAACATTGTATTTCATGAAACATAAGCATCTGTCAGTTTGGCAAGTTTTGCACTAAACATTGAATGAAGCAGCTTTCTGTAATTGAGATAGCAGCTTTTGAGCAGATTTGGTCTAGATTGCTTTTCATTTGAACAAAAGCACTTTTTCAACATTATTGGTCTCAGAAACCTGAAAACTGACCAACCTGAGGATTGAAGCTCAAACTTAAGTTTTTGTGTATATAACTTCTAACACATTAAAACGTGTCTTACAGCATTGCAGAAAACATTTTATTTCATAAGACATAAGCATCTATCAGTTTGGCATGATTTGCACTGAATATTGAATGAAGCAGCTCTACCTCACAGAGAGAGAAGCTTTTGAGCAGATTTGGTCTAGATTTCACTTCATTTGAACAAAAGCACTTTTTCAACATTATTGGTCTCAGAAACCTGAAAACTGACAATCTTGATCATTGAAGCTGTAACATAAGTTTTTGTGCATATAACATCTAACACGTTAAAAACTATCTTACAGCATTGCAAAAATATTGTGTTTCATAAGACATAAGCATCTTTCAGTTTGGCAAGTTTTGCACTAAACATTGATTGAAGCAGCTTTCTGTAATTGAGAGAGCAGCTTTTGATCAGATTTGGGCTAGATTTCACTTCATTTGAACAGAAGCACTATTTCAACATTAGTGGTCTCAGAATCAGATTTGGATCCGTTCTCGTATTAACAGGAAACTCGAACTCGAAGTTTAATGCTGAACTTGAAGAAGTTGTCAGGGAATCTGAAGTCCTTCACAGGTGCAACACTTCACAGGTAATGTTGAAGACATTTAGTTATAACTGATTTACTTTAATTAATGTATCCTTACTTATGTGTTAATTACCTTCCTTATAATCCTTCCTTTCAAATATTTTGTCCACAGATCATTTCTAACACACTGTCTCAACATGTATGTATTAAAACAACAACAACTTTTAACTTTTTCTTTATTTCAGCTGAAAAGGAAGACTAAAGGGCCTGTCAAACTCTTGTCAAACCCGTCTTGTTTGTGGAGAGGGATGAATTTGACCATCTTGTGTGTTTACGGACAAGACCAAAAGCTGCAAAGGCAAACATTTCCAGAGGTATATCTGTGTCGGTCTGAGCACCTCGACAGAACTTTACTGCAGTTACATTTTGCACCGAATTTGATTTTTACAGATTTACCATGACCCCATCAGTACAAGCCCTGTGCTACATCAGAGTATTAATAATTCAAACAATTTCAGCAAATTCATATGATATTGTACAAGCGTACTCTCCAGCTTTTCCTCCTGCTGTCATTGACCATTGCCTCAGCTCTCATGCAGACTGTGCCCATTGTAAAGTGGTCAGAGCGTTTATATCCTAAAGTTTATATTGAGTCCACTGTATTCTTTATTAACAACGTCTTAACCTGTTCTAACAGTACATGATATCTGTCCACACCTCACAGTCTGCCTTTATTTCCATGTTGATTTTAATTGAACACATCTGTCTTAAAGCAAGTCAGTAAATGCTGTTTAACTTGTCATGTAACACATCAGGGGCCGGTTGCATAAACATAGCCATTATTTTAAGACCGTGACCAACTAGCAGTTAGCCAAGAGATAATCAGTCATATTTCTTAGTAAAATTGGGCCAATCTATGATTGTAACTGACTTTAAACAGTTATGACCAGTCTAGAGGAAAACAAATTTCGATTAGCACTAGGTCTTTAATTTATTTGACCAGATTAGATCAATTAAAGGTGTTTACAACAAGAACAATAACTAATGAATATTTTAGCATCGCTACGTACAAATGATAAAGTTCTGTTCATTGTTATACACGCTTGCAGTAATGTTGTCTCTAATCACTAGAGTGTGTTTGAAACCTTTAAGGTCATTTAATGATAGAAATGCATTTTCCGTCTGAAACGATTTATACAATTATAATAGTTATTAACAGTTTGTCTTGCATTTATTCACAATCACAGTGATCAGTGATTGCAGGAGATTTAGAGGTAATCATGTGAAATATTTTGAAGTAAATTTTGCTGTTATTATAACGTCAATATTATGAGAAATTACCTCTTTCCAGAGATCCTAACCCTAATCCTGATCATAACTTAATTGAACTACAAAAAAACAGCACCATGATTTTCACTTTCCATCGATAGGATGGCTAAGGCTTATGGACATTGTAGTTTAAAATGTTTAATAATAAAATTGTGAAAAATACTCTTTTTTTTTTAACAAAGGGATATCTAAGCATGTTGATTGTGCAAAGTTCTTTGACATATGTGAAAGGCAGCCTGAAATTTTGTATTTTACTAAGAGTACTTTTTTAAACACATTTATAGCACTTTTCTATGAATGTTTGAAAGCTGTGCCCAACATTATTTAGTAAAAATAGCATAATTAGTTTATTATTATTAATTTTCTTTTTGAAACTATATTCAGATTTTGATTTACAGCCATTTGAAATGTTAATTGTTTTGCTCTTCCAGGGGACTCTACTGGGCCCCTGTGGATGGAAGGGCAGGAAAAAAAATGCACTTATCTATTCTCATCATTTTTTAGACTGTCTTTTCAAAAACATACCATTATGTAAGTTGGAAGTCATACTTATTTTAGAATTAAGACACCAGAAAATCTACATAAGTGCTCATTTGGAAAGGGCTCAATTTATTTAATAAGATCAAGAGCAATAATAAAGTGCTAATAGTAAACAAAAACAAATACATATTCTGACACTTCATCACACAAGGCCAATGTGTCATTCAGTGAGACACTGTGTTACAGTTTGCAGTTTATGGTGCAAAAGCCATACAATTCATGCAATACAAAAATCATAATATAAAAGACCTAACTCATAAATCTCTGTTAAGAATGTCAGATCTTTGTCCTCCTCGGGTGCTAAACATCAGTAATATGCATGATCATCTTCATTATAATACAGAACAGGAATCATGTTGATCTTTCCTTGATTCATCACCTTCATTTGTGCATGAAGTTCAGTTGTTCATGTCTTAATCAAAACAACCATGGTGATTATATGTGTTGTTTACAAAATTAAATTGTGTATCTACCAAAAACCATCCCTAGTACAGAATATTAACCATACTTTATTATCCAACACCATATGCAATATTTTACTAGAATGCAGCATAAAGACAGATTAAGTAGCATATTAAGACAAATGATATTCAAGTGAAATAAAAACGGGTCATGTTAAAAGCATACTATTTTAATCAAATGAAGAAACCCAGATGAAGACATGGTGAAATGTCTTGAGCACCAAAGAATCACATCCAGTTTCTGTCAGGGTTTGGCAAGGGAGGAACTCAAGCGCAGACAGGAATCACTACACAGGCAGTTTATTACAGGCAAAAACGGGGAAAAACAAAACCCACGAGGGGGAAAACAACAACTAGGGCAGAGACTAAATAACTTAACAGGACTAGGTTGACACGATAAACAAAGACTCTTAACACAAGAACACTAACTCTACAGATAAACAATCACAAGCTAGACAACGTATCTTCAATGGGTAACAATATAACATTCTTACATATAGAAACACAATGAACCGCACAAGAGCACCCTAGGGGATATAAATAAGAAGACTAATCAAGACACAACAGGTGGCACAGGTAAGGCAATCACGACAAAACTAGAATAACAAGGGGGCGGGGCAAGGGAACGAGACAACACCAGCACATGGCCCAAAGACAAGGCCAAAACACGGGTCTGTCATGATCCTGCCTCAAGCCTAGGAAAAAATCAAGGACACGAGGGCAGAATCATGACAGTTTCATTCTCATCATCAGAGCTCTCCTGGTTTCTTCAAATCCATGTCCCTATCATAATCTTCTTCAATGTCATAAACAATTTGCAATTGTTATCCAGCACAACAGAACAACTGATTAACAAATCAAGAGACCAATTCAAATCAAATCACCTTATTAATCACAATACCATGAATACAGGTATACAGGTGATGAAATGCTTTTGTGTAAACTTTTGTGCAGCATGACAGCATGACAAGTACTGAATATATTTGCAACACATATACAGTATTAAATATATACACAGTATACATAAGGGCTCAATACAGTTAGAAAATATAGTGCAATACTAAATGAAAAACAACAATCACTGTATACTGTATACAGTGTATACTGTAGAGTAGTATGAATTACTGCAAACAGAATGTCAGGGTGCAGAATGATGCTGCTGGTGTGTGTGTGTGTGTGTGTGTGTGTGTGTGTGTGGTGTTACTGGTACGAGTTCAGTTCAGTTTGATTGCCTGTGGAAGGAACTTGTCTTGCAGTCTGCTGGTGCTGGTTCTGTGATAAATGTCTGTCTGGTGGAAACGGTGAGAGCAATCCATGGCTTGTGTGGCTGGAGTCTCTGACGGTCCTCAACAAAAGAAAAACCTTGCGTAGATGTCCTGGAGAGACAAAATCATTTTGGGTGTTGTAAATCAATAAACAATATATATTTTTATTATATAGAATTGCTGTAATGGACATACCACTGATTCCTGTTGAAGGTTGTTGGAGGTATGGGCTCTCAGTTGAGAAGTTTCTTTTATGGGTGTAACATCTGTGCTGTTACAGAGCTGTTTGGGAATGTAGTCTACACAGTTTCAGGCTGCAGCGCTGCACTTGGTGACTATTGACTCCTCCATTTCTGGCCTCAGACCCGCTTCTCTTTAGTCTGGACCATGTCATTGAAGACAAATGTTTTCAGTGTCAGCTTTCCTTCTACTGTACCTCTCGATGCAGTCTTTCTGTACAAGTAGAACATAATACAAGCAGTCAGTACAAATCAGTAATGTATTGAAAACTCATAGTACATATGAAGACTTCAGATGCAAAGGCCTCTAAGTTCCACCTGAAATTTTCTTCTAAAATTCTTCTTGGAAGAACATTTCAGACAGAACTTAAAGGCTTTTGCATCTGAAGTCTTCATATACAACATGGCTCGTTCTTCATTTCTCCATCAACTGACTTCATCCTCCTTCAAAAAAAAGTCCATAAGATAAATAGTTTTGGTGAATACAGGTGCAGGTGTCAGTACTCACCATATTCAGTCATTTTCTGCCCAAATTCCAGAAATGATTACCTGATGATTTGTTCATTCTAGGACTTATATAAATATGTATATGTGAAAAATGATAATTGCTGACTTGAATAGAGATCAACATCAAATGCTGTACTAATGAATTGCTTGAATAAAGACATACCAATGAGAATGAGCAGCTTTTCAGTCTTTTCCGTTTTGGCACAATAAAGCCATGTTCATTCCTCATCCCCAACAGGACTGATGTTCTTTGTGTTTTTGCTCTTCAGCTGTAAAACAAAAATGTGTCCATTATCCCCATGTTTAATTACTATTGCTGGTTAAACATATGAATTAAGACAGATATAATTAAGTTAATTCACCAAAAGTTTCAGGTTAGAGGATTAAATGAATATTGATTACAATATTCTACAAACCTTTCTTGGAGAGAGGTGATCATGACATGAACTTGCTGAGCCTCACTAGTAGACGTTAAGTTGACAAAACTGAAAGAGGCCATCATGCAACCATCCGCTCTGTTTGTACCTTACAACAGAACAAAAGAGAATGTGTGAGTGAAGGGAGTAAAGGACTAAGAAGAAGAGAAACAGACTGAGAAAGGCAGAGTCTTGTGTTTAAATGTAACAAAATAAGGGTGAAGAAAGCTGTCTCTTCAAGCTTTATTATTCTACTATTCAAATATCACTATGAAAACTAACTTTATAATGCTGCAGAGTTCGATTGAATGATCTGGATGTCAAACTGGTTGTATCGATTTGAAAATAAAAACTCTTATTCATAAATGATCAACTACTTTGAGACATGTGGAAACCCTACCTGTACATGTCTCAAAGTCATCTAAAATCCATATATTTTTAGCAAAACATTTCGAACATCTGGGAGAGTTTAAAATAAACAATTCAAAACGCAAATAGCAAACATATTAAATAAACCCACAATGCATTTAGGCGAAAGTTTATATATCATATCTCCTATTGCCAATAGGGGCGCTAATTTAGAGAACGCTCGTATGTGTCGTATTTGAGGATAGTGACAAACGACCTATACGGTCGTATCAGTTGGAGTTCTTGTTGAAAGTCTAGCACATTAAAAACTGTGTTTCTGCATTGCAAAAAACACAGTTCATTTGTCAGAGAGATCTTTCATGTTGGCCGGTTTTGCACTTAACATTGTAAAAAGCAACATTCTCTCACTGACAGAGAAGCTGTATTGAATATGATGGCTTGTTTTAGCAGCGAAAGCAGCGAGTGACCGACAGCCCACCCACTTTGGAGCACGTAGGGACACCCACTTTCACCTTAACTGGCACCGAAGAGCACGGAGAGCATATGGGAAGCACCGGCCACCAGAAAGCGGAGCAGCACATTTCACCAGGCACCCCACAATATTTATTAAACCCACCCTCCGGGGCTTTTGATTTCACGCACCTCTTGACGAGTGGTTCTTCACCACGTGACAGTGGTGGAGAATGCAGGCAGAACAGTGAAGAACTACCGCAAGATCACCGTCCCAACTCCTAATTTTTTTTCCCTCTTTCCCTGTTTGTGTCACCAGCACCACGGAAGGCGGCGTGCGCGTCCCGATGATGGAGGACGTCTTACAACGCCTCACTGAAGTGAGCTGTAGCCCAGCGCGTTCCATTACCTGAGCCTCTGGCACAAGCCACCCGCCTATTACCCAAGATGACAGCCGATGACGATGTGGAGGCCTTCCTTCAGGTCTTCGAAAACACGAGTCGGCACATGCGCTGGCACCCCTCCTCACCGGTGAAGCACAGAAGGCTTACTTCTCGCTCACCTTGACAACTGCCAACAGTTATGCCGAAGTTAAGCGAGAGATCCTGGCGAGGCTGGGCCTCTCCCCTGTATACGCCGCCCAGCAGTTCCACGAATTGGAATACAAGCCCCGGGTGCCCCACGAAGCGGCCGGAAAAACTTCCTACCTTCCTACCGGGGAAGTCGTGGCCTAATGGTTAGATTGGACTCCCAATCGAAGGGTTGTGGGTTCTAGTCTCAGGCCGGACGGAATTGTGGGTGGGGGGAGTGCATGTACAGTTCTCTCTCCACCTTCAATACCACGACTTAGGTGCCCTTGAGCAAGGCACTGAACCCCCAACTGCTCCCCGGGCGCCGCAGCATAAATGGCTGCCCACTACTCCGGGTGTGTGCTCACAGTGTGTGTGTTCACTGCTCTGTGTGTGTGCATTTCGGATGGGTTAAATGCAGAGCACAAATTCTGAGTATGGGTCACCATACTTGGCTGAATGTCACTTCAATGTCACTTCACATTACCTGTGTGCACGGAGACACTCGCCAAGTACCGGCCCGTGAGATGGTCATTTCGTCCCCCCAAGGCACCTGGCCGGTGTAGGTAGGCGTGGTGAATAGGGAAGGATATCGTTAAGGTTTTAACGGTATTACTACTCTTACCGGTACTGCTTAACGGTCCGGTACTTTAACGGTATTCTTATCGGTACTTTGAAATTGTGTTAGGCAGTCGAAAATTTAGCATTTTTCTCTGTCTGCACATAATGCACTTTTGAAAGATGCTTTGACAGATTGCTTGTGTTTCCGCCCTTATATGCAAAAATGTTGTTGCACTTATGACAACCAGCGTTGTCTGCATCAACTCTAGTGAAGTATAACCACACTTTAGAACGTTCTACTGTTTCCGCCATCGTCACTCTTTGTATTAAGCAGGAGTTTTCGTACATTAAGGGGCTATTCACATATCGCGTCTAAAAACGCGTGGAAAACGCTAGGCATGCCACTTTCTGATTTTTTCCCCCAAAGCCTTCGGTTACTTGCGCTCCTGAGGAGTCTGCCGTTGCTAAGCAACCATGACCTGCTCTCTCTACGAAGACGCAGAAATTTCAGCAATGGATAAATGAATTTGCAGCACTAAAAACTGCTTGCAGTAGCACTGGTACTAAATTAATTTAAAAATCCACATACAGCTATCAGCTGTTCCTTCATCTTGGCTGAGCTTTCAACGTTGTGTCACGGGGTGAAGAATCACTCGACAAGAGGTACGTGAAATCAAAAGCCCCGGAGGGTGGATTTATTAACACAGTGATGCCTGGTGAAAGGTGCTGCTCCGCTTTCTGGTGGCCGGTGCTTTCCGTGTGCTCTTTGTGCTTTTCTGTGCCAGTTAAGGTGAAAGTGGGTGTCCAAACGTGCTCCAAAACGGCTGGCCTGTCGGTCACTCGCTGCTTTCTGAAAAGTGAAGAGAGAGGGGTTAGACCAGCGTTGCATTCGGTTCAAGAACCTCTTCTGAGTGTAACATGTGCTCCTTTTAAATGTGCTGGCTGATGGGGAGCAGCTGTGACCGATCAGCCGGTGACGAGGACGTGCAGGTGTTTTGCTTTGGTTTCCAGGGTGACGCTGATTCCTCTGGGAGTGCTCTTCACCCCCCCCCCCCCAAGTGTCGTTCTGGTCCTGCGAAGACATGTAGAAAGTAGGGGTGAAATTAGGGGAGGGTGGGGAATGACCCCTGACAGACCTGCATAAGCTGTCCAGATCCGGGAGAGGCCATCGGCGTTCGACTTTGACTTCGAAGTGGAAGTCCTGGAGCGCTAGGAACCAGCGAGCGCGTGGTCGGTTACCAGGGTGAACTTTCGGCCCAGGAGGTAGTACCGGAGCTCCAGGACTGCCCACCTGGTGGCCAGGGCTTCCTTCTCCATGGCGGCGTACTTCCTCTCGGTGGGGGACAGCTTCCTGCTGATGTAGATGATCGGATGCTCCTCACCTTCCTGAATTTGGGAGAGGACCGCTCCTAGTCCTGTGTTGGAAGCATCCGTCTGCAGCAGGAGGGGGCAGCTAAAGTCCGGGGCGCGGAGTACCGGCGAGGACGTGAGTGCTGCTTTCACCTGGGAGAAGGCTTCTTCCGCCGACGGGGTCTAGCATACTTTCTCCGGCTGCCCCTTCCTGGTCAGGTCTGTCAGGGGGGCGGCTAAAGAGAAGAAGTTGGGGATAAAACAACGGTAATAACCCGCCAACCCCAAGAAGGCTCGTACCTGTGTCTTTGTCTCGGGTCTTGGGGCGGCGTGGATGGCTTCAATTTTCTTGTCTTGCGGCCGGATGAGTCCTCGGCCGACTTGGTAGCCCAGGTAACTTGGCCTCAGAGAGGGCTAGGTGGCATTTTCGGGGGTTGGCAGTAAGTCCAGCCCGCCGGAGCTCCGAGAGGACCCTCCGCAGATGATCCAGATGTTCGTCCCACGCCTCGGAGTGGACCACGACGTCATCCAGGTAGGCAGCCGCGTAAGCTTGGTGAGGCCGCAGGAGGATGTCCATCATCCGCTGGAACGTCGCGGGGGCCCCATGTAGCCTGAAGGGAAGGGTCCGGTACTGCCAGTGGCCACTGGGGGTGGAGAAGGCGGTTTTCGGCTTGGCGGCCTCGGAGAGCGGTACCTGCCAATAGCCCTTGGTGAGGTCTAGGGTGCTGATATACCAGGCCCTTCCTAGCTGGTCCAGCAGTTCATCCACCCGAGGCATGGGGTACCCGTCGAATTCGGAGACTTCGTTCAGGCGGCGGAAGTCATTACAAAAGCGGAGGGTGCCATCCGGCTTTAGGACCACCACAATGGGGCTGGACCACGGACTCCGGGACTGTTCTATTACCCCCAACTTTAGCATCTGTTGGACCTCTTCCTCAATAGCTTGCCGACGAGCCTCCGGGACTCGGTAGGGCCGTTGCCTAACGACGACTCCTGGGGGCGTCCGGATGTGGTGTTGAAGCACGTTGGTCTGCGAGGAGAACACATCCTGGAACTGACTGACCAGGTGCTGCAGCTCCGTCTTCTGGGCAGCCGAAAGGTGGGGGTTGACATCCACAACCACAGGCTCGGTGAGGCTCAGGGCAGCTACTTGGTCCCGGGTCCCCACCCATTTCTTTAGGAGGTTGATGTGGTAGAGTTGCTCCGCCTGCCGTCATCCCGGCTGTCTCAGGCGGTAAGTGACCGGTCCAATCCTCTCCACGACCGTGTAGAGGGTCCCTTCCAGGAGGCCAGAAATTTGCAGGCGGAGCTGGGGACCAGGACCATGACGCGGTCTCCCGGTTGGAACTCCCGTGGTTGGGCTGCCCGGACGTAATGGTGTTGCTGCGCTTGCTGGGCCCTGGTGAGGTGTTCCCGGACTAACAGCATCACTCGGTCGATCCGTTCCCTCATTTGCCTGACATGTTCGATGACGGTACGATGAGGGGCCGGCTGCTGCTCCTACGCTTCCCGGGCTACGTCCATGATGCCCCGGGGTTGACGGCCAAACAGGAGCTCGAAGGGGGTGAAGCCAGTTGAGGCCTGGGGAACTTTGCGGATCCCAAAGAGCACGTAGGGGATCATGAGGTCCCAATCCCGCTTGTCCTCCGCCGCCACACGTCTGAGCATTTGCTTGAGGGTCTGGTTAAATCTCTCTAAGAGGCCATCAGTTTGGGGGTGATAAACAGTGGTCCTCAAATGCCTTACTCGCAGCAGCCGGCAGAGGTCCGCCATTAGCCGGGACATGAAGGGGGTTCCCTGGTTAGTCAGGACCTCCGAGGGGAGGCCGACTCGGCTGGCCAGCAGAAACAGCTCCTGGGTGATGGACTTCGCGGTGGCCTTCCGCAGGGGGAGTGCTTCTGGGTCCCGGGTGGCATTGTCGACTATGACCAGGATGTGCTCATGCCCTCGGGCAGACTTCGGCAACGGCCCCACTATGTCCATTCCAATCCGCTCGAAGGGCACCTCGATGATAGGCAGCGGGATGAGCGGGCTGGGGGGGAGGAGTCCGGGGCGACGTGGCCTGACAGGTCGGGCAGGCTTGGCAGAACCGCTTTACCTCGGCATCCAGGCCCGGCCAATGGAAGCGGTCGCGGATGCGTTGAGCAGTATTGGCTGCCGCGAGGTGTCCTGCCATGGGGTGGGAATGGGCCAGCTCTAGAATGGTCTCGGTCTTGGCTCGAGGCACAACTAGTAACTTTTTCTCCTCACCCCTGCGCTGGGCGACACAATACAGCAGGCCATTCTCTACGACAAAATGTGGGAGAGGGTGGGGCCGGGGGAGGACGTCCGCTCCATCCACGTCTCGCACCTGGCTCCAACAGTGCTTGAGTCGGTCGTCCTCCCGCTGTTCCTTGGTCGAAAGAGCCCCCTCCAGCCACCTGTTGGTAGACATCATAAAACAGATTAGTAGATTGGGAGGGGGCCTCACCTTCTCTCCCACTGTCGGAGACGAGCAGGGCCGGTCGGCGGCGGGGTCCAGGCGGCCGCCTCGGTCTTCGATGGTTCCCCTTGGGGCTGGCAGGCTGAGTAGCGGCGGACAGCAGCTTCTCGAAGCCGGGCCAATCCCTTCCGAGCAGTACGGCCACCGGCAGGTCCTTCACCAGGCCTACCTCCACCGGCCAGGTGCCTTGGGGGGACGAAATGACCATCTCACGGGCCGGTACTTGGCGAGTGTCTCCATGCACACAGGTAATCGGTAGGAAGTTTTTCCAGCCGCTTCGAGGGGCGCACAGCCGCGACTGGATGAGGGTGATCGCACTGACTGAGTCCAACAGGGCCCGGAACCGTCTTCCATCCACCTTCACGTTTGCTTCGGGGGCTCCCGCCGGCACCCGTTGGTGAAGGATGCAGCCTGCTAGCCAGGCTCACGGAGGCGACGGTGATTCAGCACTTGGCATGGGCTCATCTCACAGTGGGGGAACCGTCGGCCTGTTGACTGGTCGCGCAGTGCCTTCGAGTGGGCGTCGCTCCTGGACCACCCTCCGGGGGAACGGCGGCAGCCGGTCCCCTGCCCCGCTGGGATGGACAGCATCCGCCAGCTCGATCGCCTCCACTAGTTCCCGGATGTCACGTGGGTTCCTCATGCCGACGGCCTGTCGGTGGGTGCGAGGTAGTGCACGCAGAAGGCTATCGACCACCACTCGTTCCGCTACCTGTGTTGGTGTGGGGTTTCCTTCCAACAGCCAGTGCTGGGCGATGCGGCTGAGTTCGGCTGCCTGGGCACGGGCTGGCACCCGGGGCTTGTATTCCCACTCGTGGAACTGCTGGGCGGCGCTTACAGGGGAGAGGCCCAGCCTCGCCAGGATCTCTCGCTTAACTTCGACATAACTGTCAGCACTCGTCAGGGGGAGCGAGAAGTAAGCCCTCTGTGCTTCACCGGTGAGTAGGGGTCCCAGCGGACATGCCCACTCGTCCTCTGGCCATCCCTCTCGGTGGGCAGTGTTTTCGAAAACCTGAAGGAAGGCTTCCACATCGTCATCGGCTGTCATCTTAGGTAACAGACGGGTGGCTTGTGCCCGAGGCTCAGGTAACGGAACGCGCTGGGCTGCGGCCGCCCGGACGGCAGCGAGTTCAACCTCCATCCTGCCCAGGCGAGTGGCGAGGTGTTCCGCTATTTGCTGCTGGCGGATTCTAACTTCAGCGAGGCGTTGTAAGATGTCCTCCATCGCGGGGACACGCGTGCCACCTTCCGTGGTGCTGGTGACAGAAACAGGAAAAAAAAGGAAAAAAATTAGGAGTTGGGGCGGTGATCTTGTCGGTGATTCCTCACTGTACTGCCCGCATTCTCCACCACTGTCACGGGGTGAAGAATCACTCGACAAGAGGTACGTGAAATCAAAAGCCCCGGAGGGTGGATTTATTAACACAGTGATGCCTGGTGAAAGGTGCTGCTCCGCTTTCTGGTGGCCGGTGCTTTCCGTGTGCTCTTCGTGCTTTTCTGTGCCAGTTAAGGTGAAAGTGGGTGTCCAAACGTGCTCCAAAGTGGCTGGGCTGTCGGTCACTCGCAGCTTTCTGAAAAGTGAAGAGAGAGGGGTTAGACCAGCGTTGCATTCGGTTCAAGAACCTCTTCTGAGTGTAACATGTGCTCCTTTTAAATGTGCTGGCTGATGGGGAGCAGCTGTGACCGATCAGCCGGTGACGAGGACGTGCAGGTGTTTTGCTTTGGTTTCCAGGGCGACGCTGATTCCTCTGGGAGTGCTCGTCACAGTTGTTACGGAAAAGGTGAGGAAGTTACATGACCAACGGTGCAGCATTCTGAAAAGTTGAGATGTTTTTAACTCGATGCGGTGTGGACGGGCCTGGAAAAAACGAGCTCGTCGTAACGCGTGTGCGTCGCTTCCATTATGAGCGCGCATACCGCACGCCTACATTTGAAATAACGAACTTGATCGAGCATAATATATGAACGGCCCCTTATGCGTGTGTGTGTGCTGCTCTCATTCTTGTTGTGTGTGTGTGTGTGTGTGTGTGTGTGTGACTGACAGCCTCCGCGGCGCGCATGAGAGATCTCGCAGATCTCACAGACAAACATCTTAATAATATCGCAATTTAGAAATGTTTGGTAAGATTAAATGTGCACGATAACATTATAAAGCAAATCTCTTCGCCATCGTTCGTCACTCTTTATTATTAAGCGCGAGTTTTCATATCTGTGTATTATATCTAGGTATTATCAAATTGCCTGAGTTTTGAGAACGTAGAGGACGTAGAGGAAAAGTGAAAGTGAAGTGACATTCAGCCAAGTATGGTGACCCATACTCAGAATTTGTGCTCTGCATTTAACCAATCCGAAATGCACACACACAGAGCAGTGAACACACACACACACACACACTGTGAGCACACACCCGGAGCAGTGGGCAGCCATTTATGCTGCGGCGCCCGGGGAGCAGTTGGGGGTTCGATGCCTTGCTCAAGGGCACCTAAGTCGTGGTATTGAAGGTGGAGAGAGCTGTTCATGCACTCCCCCCACCCACAATTCCGTCCGGCCCGAGACTAGAACTCACAACCCTTCGATTGGGAGTCCAACCCTCTAACCATTAGGCCACGACTAATGGTTAGAGTATAATGTAAAAGGAGCTCATTCAAATACTGAGGTGCTAAACCATTCAGGGCTTTATAAGTAATGAGCAATATTTTGAAATCTATACGATGTTTGATAGGGAGCCAGTGCAGTGTGGACAGGACCGGGCTAATATGGTTATACTTCCTGGTTCTAGTAAGAACTCTTGCTGCTGCATTTTGGACAAGCTATAGTTTGTTTACTAAGCGTGCAGAACAAAAGTGGCTGGGTAACATTATAAGCAAAAAGTTTCCTGTGGTCTTGTCCTGGTGGTCCTCTGAGACAAGGTCTTTACAGCGGATCTGTATCTGGTCTCCGCTGTCTTTCAGGGATGTAGAGGTCCTTTCTAGGTGCTGATCCACCATCATGTCTGGATACGTACTGGATCCGGGCGACTGCAGTGACCCTCTGATCTGGATACAGACTGGATCTGGTGGCCACAGTGACCTCGGAACAAGAGAGAAACAGACAAATATTAGCGTAGATGCCATTCTTCTAATGATGTAGAAAGTACATAGGGTGTTATGTGAAGTGTTTCCGGTTCCGGATTACCTAATTAATGCAGCCTAAAAATCCTTTAACAGATTTGGATATTAAAAGCATATTAGTATGTTATGGTTATGCCAGGTTAAAGAGATGGGTCTTTAATCTAGATTTAAACTGCAAGAGTGTGTCTGCCTCCCGAACAATGTTAGGTAGGTTATTCCAGAGTTTAGGCGCCAAATAGGAAAAGGATCTGCCGCCCGCAGTTGATTTTGATATTCTAGGTATTATCAAATTGCCTGAGTTTTGAGAACGTAGCGGACGTAGAGGAGTATAATGTAAAAGGAGCTCATTCAAATACTGAGGTGCTAAACCATTCAGGGCTTTATAAGTAATAAGCAATATTTTGAAATCTATACAATGTTTGATAGGGAGCCAGTGCAGTGTGGACAGGACCGGGCTAATATGGTCATACTTCCTGGTTCTAGTAAGAACTCTTGCTGCTGCATTTTGGACTAGCTGTAGTTTGTTTACTAAGCGTGCAGAACAACCACCCAATAAAGCATTACAATAGTCTAACCTTGAAGTCATAAATGCATGGATTAACATTTCTGCATTTGACATTGAGAGCATAGGTCGTAATTTAGATATATTTTTGAGATGGAAAAATGCAGTTTTACAAATGCTAGAAACGTGGCTTTCTAAGGAAAGATTGCGATCAAGTAGCACACCTAGGTTCCTAACTGATGACGAAGAATTGACAGAGCAACCATCAAGTCTTAGACAGTGTTCTAGGTTATTACAAGCAGAGTTTTTAGGCCCTATAATTAACACCTCTGTTTTTTACATTAGAAATGTTTTGTGAGATAAAATGTGCACGATAACATTATTAAGCAAAAATACATAGTACATACATTTTTTCCCCTCCAGTACCGAAAGCATAACCGGTACCGTCAGATCTTACTGATACTACGGTCTTTCATAATTTAGCCCCGGTGCCATTTTAATACCAGGTTCGGTACCCATCGCTAGTGGTGAAGGACCTGCCGGTGGCCGTACTGCTTGGAAGGGATTGGCCCGGCTTCGAGAAGCTGCTTTCCACCTCCACATTTTGTTGTAGAGAATGACCTGCTGTGTTGTGTCGCCCAGCGGAGGGGGGAGGAGAAAAAGTTACTAGTCGTGCCTCGAGCCAAGACCGAGACCATCCTAGAACTGGCACATTCCCACCCCATGGCAGGACAACGCATCCGCGACAGCTTCCACTGACCGGGCCTGGAGGCCGAAGTAAAGCGGTTCTGCCAAGCCTGCCCGACCTGTCAGGCCACGTCGCCCAGGACTCCTCCCCCCAGCCCGCTCATCCCGCTGCCTATCATTGAGGTGCCCTTCGAGCGGATTGGAATGGACATAGTGGGGAAGTTGCCGAAGTCTGCCCGAGGGCATGAGCACATCCTGGTCATCGTCGACTATGCCACCCGGTACCCAGAAGCAGTCCCCCTGCGGAAGGCCACCACGAAGTCCATCGCCCAGGAGCTGTTTCTGCTGGCCAGCCGAGCCGGCCTCCCCTCGGAGGTCCTGACTGACCAGGGAACTTCCTTCATGTCCCGGCTAATGGCGGACCTCTGCCGGCTGCTGCGGGTGAAGCAGTTGAGGACCACTGTAGAATGTGTTCCCCCTTAACACATGGACTCTTCCAGTCACCCCTGTCATCCAGTGTGAAATGGACTATTCCTGAACTTTCCATCGGAGTTCGCAAAGTGACGGAGAAGAGAGCAGGTGGATGAAAACGGGGAGGCAAACTGTCTGAATGTTGTAGATAGTTTGTAGATTTAGATACATAGTATTAGTCCAAATTAGAGGAGTTCTATCGATTGTGCGTGTGCGTGCATCACAACAAAAGTAATTATATCATTACTGAGCATTCTTGGTGGTTAACCGTGTCAAAAGCAGCGGACAGATCAAGCAGGATAAGTACTGAAGATTTGGATTCCGCTCTTGCCAGTCTTAGGGCTTCAACAACTGAGAGCAAGGCAGTCTCAGTTGAATGTCCACTTCTAAAGCCAGATTGGTTGCTGTCAAGGAGGTTGTTCTGTGTGAGCAATGCAGAGACTTGGTTGAACACAGTTCGTTCAAGTGTTTTTGCAATGAAAGGAAGAAGGGAAAACTGGTCTGTAGTTCTCTAAAAGAGATTGGTTGAGGGTGGGTTTCTTAAGTAGTGGAGTTATACAAGCCTGTCTAAATGATGAGGGAAAAACACCAGTGTGGAGGGATGTTGTCCCCTTGGAATTATAAGGTTCTATCTGACATTTTTGCCAAAATTTAGTTATTCCCATATTCTTATTCAGTGACAATTTATTTATATTATGTGAAAGATTTTTTTAATGTTCTGTACATTTTGGGACTTTTTATTTAAATAAACAACAAAGTTGTATCTATACAGTCGAATGGAATGCAAAAAATTTAAAGCTCAAAATCTTAAAACTACTTGGAATGCAGATAGAACCTTATAATTCCAAGGGGACGATGTGTTAATGATGTGAGTGAGTGCACTATTATTTCAAGGTTGTTTTTAATGCTGTGGTTATTTTAAGTTTCCTATGTACGTTTGGTTCAACAACATTGTTAAAACCAATGTATCATTCAATGGAACTGTGCACATGCTTTAGACACTTACATTTCTGTTCTGTCCATGCAATAAATATGCAGCTTTAGACTGCTCAGGTCATATCATTGGTAATATGCCGAGAGCCATTGAAAAACTAAAATAAAAATAAAAAACTACTTCACTCTACCATTACTGGCCACGAGTAGGCTACTAAGGAGAGATGACACATCAGCTGCGTCAGTGAGACGAACGGAGCACAAGTGCAATCCTGTGATATCACAGGCAGTAAATGAAAGAGAGATGCGAGGCACGGACACTGTTCATGGTCTCCATTAATTTGGGCTTGTAGTAGTTTAATGTGTAGGCTATATATTTTGAAAGCATTGAATCGCGATAGAAACTGAGATCAGAAATCGGCGATTCACGATTAAAAAATGTTTCAAGATCGATATTGATAAAACTAGTGAATCATTGCACCCCAATAATCTTTACTGTTTTACAAGCCATGCCAGTTAACTTTGTATTGCAATTTGGGTGTCCATACACCCTCATGTCCTCTTTCTGGACCTACAAAATGTGTCTCAAGTCTCTGCTTTATGCTGGCTGTGTGAATTTTACTGTGGACTAACTATTTTGAAACATATATGGCAGTTAAATAGCCCCTAGGCCTCAGTTATCATAAAAAGGGACAGGGAATTTCAGTTTTGACATTATGGGACCTTTGTAAAGGGAGTACATCTTACAAGATCAGATATTTGTCATTGAGCTCAGGATCTGTTGAGCAGCAAATACTCCAGCAGTGTCTTGTCGGTCATCTCTCATTATTCTCAGCTTGTGATCAGTCAAATCCAACTTGTTTTTTTACACAAAATTGGGCTACTTCTAAACTGTTGCCATGGGTTGATTTTCCCAAGTGGGTTAAAGGTTTGAAATATTGCATAAATTACATTTGACTGAAATACTTTTATTGAAACAAAAAATAACCTATCTGGACTCCGCTTATATAGACATAAGCAATGCCCATTTTGGCGGGATGTGACGTGCCAGGGCGCCCGCACCCTCATTGGTGCTTACGTCACGGCCAGTCCCTCAATAGGTTACAGCAGTTGCTGCAGAGCAACTAATAGGCATGCTAGTGGTCTCGCCTTGGTCTGCTTGTGCAGCAATGCGGATTAATGCGAAAATTAAGGATAATTTTTGGGCTTTAGTATTCTTGAGAAAAAGGATTTTCTCGTAGCGTAAGCTAGTTTATGCAACACAAGATTACTCTCTTAAGAGAACAAATCTTTTTCTCACACGGTGGTATCGTACGACTTCTGAAGACTTGGAATAAAATGCACAAAATAATGGACTACGTTTATGGTGTGTTTTCATGTTATGGTGAGCAGCTGTCCCATGGGAAACAAAATAAAAAATAAACAATTAAGTGCTGATTGAATGGTTGCAGAGTGTTCATTTATTTATTTAAAAAAAATTAAGTTCAAGCTTGGGTAACGTGATGGAATGAGATGGATCATGTAACAGGAAGATCTGCAAATTATATGTAACACATTTACAAGTGATGGATAGTTTTCACTTTAGATAAGGGGATGCAGAAAGTGTTATAAATGACTTGTTTACATATAAAAATAATTTGTAACAGGTAAGAAAGGCCTGCAAGTGATATGTAACACATTTAGAAGTGATGAATAGTTTACACTTTAGATTATGGGATGCGGAAAGCTTTGTAAATTATTTATTAATACGTTTACACATGAACTATAATAGGTGTTGAACACTTTGTAGTGTGTACTTAGTACTGACTGGTGAGGGTATAGACAGCTGTCTTCTCTGACACACATGGAGTCTTTAACTGTGTGCACCTGATGTGAGCTTCAGTGGAAGGTAAAAGCACTTGAGAGGTTCACTTCATCACTAGATCCCACACACTCCACACAGAACACAAGTCTTAAAAAGAGTACTTTAGCATACCTGCAAGTTTGTGCTTTTGAACTAGGACCAGCTAACAAATTCACCAATAAATCATATACTGATCATTTACTAATGGTTTGTTCATCATTTATTCATAATTAACAATTGTTTATTGAGATAATTATACAAAACAATTTTGACATAAATACTTGTGATTTATAAGTTAAAATAATGCATCAACTAATAACTTATAGACCATCTACTAATGATCAGTTTATTTCATGATTTTAACTTTAAGATAACACATTTGTAAATCGTTAGCATACCACTCATTAATCATTTAGTGACTTCTAACTGAATAAAACATTACTAAAATGTTAACTTATTACATATTAATCATTTATTAATTTATAGTCATGTTTTGTAAATGATAAGTTCATCATTAACTAATCATTTATAAATGACTTATAACAGAAAGCTATTATAGAGTGTTACCCACCATATTAGATTTGATACATTTAATAGGTATGCAGTAGGGATGCACGATAATATCGGCACAATATCGGTATCGGCCGATAAAAGCTTAAAATGACCATTATCGGTATCGGCCGATATGAATATTTCTGCCGATGAGCCAAACCGATATTCTCCAAGTGAAATAATTGACCTGTTTTTCAGATGTGAATGTCTGTCTACATTTGTAAAATAATAAATTTATGGTAGAATCAGTACAGAAGAGATACATGGATTTCTCTTCAGTAAAATTAAAGTTTAAATATATCAGTATATATTTGTATATATATCGATATCGGTATCGGCATCGGCCAAAATTATTTTGAAAATATCGGCATATCGAATATCGGCCAAAATCCAATATCGTGCATCCCTAGTATGCAGTATTATTTATATAATATGAATTATGTGTTATTTAATCCTAAAGAAATGGTAGTTTACTTTTCATTTGAGCACTACAACTGGTAGCCTATTTTAGTGAGCTAGGCTACATGGATTTATATGCACATATTAGGCCTATATTTGCCACAAATACATTTTTAATTTATATTTAAAAATTCCGTTTGAAAATAAATGCATTTTTGTCACGGACTACTTTGTTATTTGTTACCTTTATTTTAACAGATAACTTCTTGGCAAAAATATATCTTTCTGTACACTGATTAAGAAATTTTTTGTTTTATAAATTATTTGAGCAAGGCACCGAACCCCCAACTGCTCACCAGGTGCTGCAGCATAAATGGCTGCCCACTGCTCCTGGTGTGTGTTCACGTTGTGTGTGTGTGTGTGTGTGTGTGTGTTCACTGCTGTGTGTATGCACTTTGGATGGGTTAAATGCAGAGCACAAATTCTGAGTCACCATATTTGTCACTCACTTAACTAAACATCCTTACATTTAAACTCAAGTTCCCTCATTATAATCAACAAAATTATAATGAACAGACGTGGCCTAATGGTTAGAGAGTTGGACATTTAACCAGAATGCTCTCTGTGCTTGTAAGATTTGGAGGTTGGGAAGGGAGTTAATGAACAGCACTCTCTTCGACCCTCAACACCCATGGCTGAAGTGCCCTTGAGCAAGTCAATGAACCCCAGTTGCTCCAAGGGTGCTGGATATATAGCTGCCCACTGCTCAGGGGGTGTGTTCACTTCTCACGGCTGTGTGTGCACTTTGATGGGTTAAATGCGGAGCACCAATTCCGAGTATGGGTATACCATACTTGTAAATGTCAGGACTTTCACTTTCAAAAAATGCACATGATGTAAAAAAAGACCTATATTAATTGACAACTTCAGTGATTTTAAAGGGAGCCTTCTTTATTTGCTTTTATACAGTTTTAAATGCATCTGTCTCAGCTGTAAACTTATGAAGATTATTTTTGATGCGGATCCGTCCAGTAATCAAAAGGAAATTGGCTCTATTATTATTCATATTCAAGTGTTTGTGCGAAAATTATCCTGTGGAGATGAGAGTCAGCACTGAATTTCTTCTAGCATACAAGAAAACATTTGTTTCCCTTTCGATAAATCACTTATACTGCGTATGGGGGAAAAGCTCCTCTGAAGCCTTTTTTCGATAAAGCAGTGCAACTGCACTGCCATTGGTTTAATCTGTGAACTTTTTTAAGTGGACGATCAAAATTACTGCACGATCCACTTTTTCAGAAAAATCGTTGTATCGCCATATATAGTGTGCAACACGTTATATCCTTAGAAGTTCGATAGATGGCGCCAGGTTAACAATTTCGTAGATTTTGCTCGTAAATTCAGTGAGATTTAGTGACAGAGCAACACAACAAACCTTTTTAACCACCTCAAGAGAAAGCACCCGAAAGAATATGCAGAGAGTCTAATTTTAAAAGGACCCCACGCGAGTACATCACCAGGTACAACCAAGCAGCCAGAAACGTCAAGGCTTAAACAAACAACTCTAACGAAAGAAACATATCAGAAAGGAACTCCGTATGAGAGGACGAGCAAGCGCTGGAAAGACGTAACTGATGCCGTGACATTTTACCTGACCAAAGACATGATTCCTATAAAGACTGTGGAAAATGAGGGCTTTAAAAGAATGTTCAAAGTCGTAGATCCACGTTATGAAATACCCAGTTGCAAATATTTTTCCTCCACTGCCATTCCACAGCTTTATTCAGAGTGCCGCAGCAAGATTCAAAATAAAATTCAAAACGTAAAGGCTGATTTATGGTCTAGTCGTACGTCAGAGCCGTATTTAAGTCTGACGATTCACTTTATTCATGAGTGGAAGTTGTGCAGTGCGTGTCTAGAAACAACATATTTTCCACAAGGCTACACAGGCGAGCTCATAGCGCAAGGTCTTAGAGACACGCTTGAATGTTGGGGACTGAAAAAAGCAAACATGACCTGTATGACGACAGATAGTGGGGCCAATATGGTGAAGGCATTGGAGCTCAACAGCTGGACTCGTCTGCAGTGTTTTGGGCACAGACTCCACGTAGCCAGCGGTAAGTGCAACTAAAAATAATAATGGTCTCCGATATTCAAGTGATTATATTTAGCTATTATAATAAATCATTGCAAATTACATTAGGAACTTTGAACATAGAAAATCATGAGATTAGTTTGCTATAACAATTGCACTGGTATGAGGAAATGTTTTGTAAATGAAATGTTATATATATGCACATTTAAATTTATATACAATTTTACACTGTGTTGTGCATTTGGTTAAATCTAATTGATACATTGTTCTTTTTTTCCTTTTTTTTTTTTTTTAGAAAAAAGTGCCAAAGACCCTCATGTTGAACGTGCAACATCTGTCTGCAAGAAAGTTGTCAGCACATTCTCCTTCAGCTGGAAGAAAAAGAGGGAACTGAGTAATGCTCAAGCTGAGCTAAAGCTACCTCAACAGAAGCTCATCACTGAGTCCCCAATGCGATGGGGTTCGAGGATTAGCATGATTGAGTGAGTGCTTGACCAGGAAAAGGCGATTTCTCAGGTCCTGAAGGCAGACAAGAAGGTAAGGCATTTGGTCCCATCATGGCAAGATGTTGACGTGATGGAGTCTGTGAAAAAGGCACTGAGTCCACTGAGAGACTTTACTGATGCACTCTCAGGTGAGGACTATGTGAGTGTATCTTATGTCAAGCCAGTGCTTCACATGTTGAAAGTCAACATTTTGAGCATGAATGATGAAGACACTGAACTAACAAGAACAATGAAGACAACCATTCTCAATTACCTCACTGACAAATATCAGGACCCCAACACTGATGACCTGCTGGATATGGCTTCGCTTTTCGATCCCAGATTCAAAACACAATTAGAGGGAATAAGGTAGAGGGAATACAAACCAGAGCTGTAGCTGAGCTGGAGTCTTTGATGACCATACACATACAGTATCCAAAATCAGATCAGCAGCCCACATCTAGTACCTCAGCCTCCACATCACAAATCCTTGATGAGGATCAGACACCACCCAAGAAAGCAAATAAATCACTTTCCAGCTTTTTAAAAGCCTTTGGTGTTGCAAGTGCATCTGCAACCACAACAGTTTCCCCATCTGTGAAAGAGGCAATAGAAGGAGAATTGAAGGGATACTTGTCCACGCCAAATGCAGGGTGAGGTGGATCCGCTGGAATGGTGGAAAGTCCATGAGGCAAACTTTCCAAGAATTAGCCAGCTTGATAGAAAGTATCTCTGCACTCCCTCGGAAAGGGCTTTCAGCATTGGTGGCAATATCGTCACCTGCCAAAGGGCATCTGTTAAGCCTGAAAAAGTGAATCAGCTGGTCTTCCTTTCTAAGAATTTGTGATTTTGACTCAGGAATGAGGTCGGGAAATATTTTTGTATCTTTATTTACATTTTTTTGTTTCTGAAACATGTTGCACAAAAATCTATGGTACTTAACAGAATACAAAAGGTTGTTTACAGTTTGCATTGTTTATTTTTCCTTTCTAAGCCAATGTTTATTTTGGGAGTTATGCTAAAGTCTGTGCACTTGCATTGACAGTTAATATTTTTATTTAAACTTTATTTAACTTTGTAAAAAAAAAAAGCAATTTACATTTTTGAAGGTGTTGCTGAGGATCTGATTTGTAAGACTTTTTAAACTAAGATTTGTTAGATTTGTTTAAAAAAAATGTTTATTTTGATGGTACAGTAATTGTAATGCAAGTCTTGTTGAATGTTCTTTCTTTGCAGAATAGCACTTGCATTAAATCTTCACTTGAATAAATATTCTTAAACATACATGGTAAGAGTATATTTTTTATATGGGGACATTAGTTTGGTTGTATTGTACCTTTGTAATTTGCAAAATAGTCTTAAAAAACCAACTTGAAAAAGAATAGGGATAAAAATCGTGAATCGTGATATCCCCAGAAAAAACCGTGATATGATATTTTTTACATATCGCCCACCCCTAATGCGTAGCTGCACGTGGCTGTGACATTGCAGTGCTCTAAAGCTCGCCAAAATGGGTGGGGCAAATGGCTATATAAGAAGGCAAATCGCCAGAGGAAGTCAGATCTCACTCCTTCAGCGATGACTTCACTTTGCTGGATCCTGACTGAATTTCTTCACAGGAATGAGCTCTCGCTGTCGAAGAGGCACCACAGCGGCTCAGCTGAGATCGCCGACCGCCTGCAGAACTGGCACTCTCAAAGTCAGCCGTTATTCAGCGCTGATCTCGGGCCGCCCACTTCTCGCCTCCGGCCGCTTCTCAGCGATCTCCTGCCGCCATCCGGTGATCACAAAAGAGCATTTTCTAGCAGTTTTCACCGCTCTAAAAGAAGAATTTCTAATACCATTTTAACAGCGGCGGCAGAACCCCTCTGCATGAGAATGACGGCCATGGTGAGCGCCCAGGACTGCGCTGACTCAGCCCCAGAGCAAGCCTGCCCCTTCTACCCCCAGGCAGCGCCCCCTAAGGAGCAACACCCAGCTCGCCCTGTTAAGCGCATTAAACCGCCTAGATATCAGGTCCCCCAGCAAAGTATTGGACCAAACACCCTCTAAATCCTCCTGATCGTTTCGGAAGAAAGAGGAAGGGGCAAAGTCCCGCCACAGCCAGACCACCATAGAAGCTCTCTCACCTGCCTGCTATGCATCCTGGGGCCACCGTTGTTGCGTCCATGCAAAGCGCCGTTATTATGGCGAACACAACATTTCAAAAAGAGAGTGGTTTTCCTCTTCCACACTCATCAGTGTTCAGGCCTCTAGTCAGCAACCTGCCATCTGACGCTATCCAGCCTCTTGTCACGCAGGCCAAGGACTGGCAGGCCATCCCCGGAGTGTCCAAGTGGGTGTTGGGGATAATAAAACACAGCTACTCACTGTAGTTCACCCGAAGACCCCCGCAGTTTCCGCGAGATGATTCCCACGCCGGACAACGCTCAGGGCCTTTGCACTGAAGTGATGACACTGTTAAGGAAGGGAGCCATAGAGACCCTCCCTCAGAAAGCTGATCGGGTTTCTACAGCCATTATTTCCTTGTCCCCAAGAAAGATGGTGGTCTCAGACCCATTTTAGACCTCAGACTCCTGAACCTCTCCCTCATAAAACAGAAGTGATCATTCGCGTTCGAGGGTGTAGCTTACCAATATACATTCCTTCCCTTCGGGCTGTCTTTAGCTCCCTGCACTTTCACGAAGTGCATGAACGAGGTGCTTTCCCCTCTGAGACAGATCTCAATGACTGCCTCTAGCCCAGTCACGAACCGAGGTAGACCACCAAAGATCCGTGCTCCTGAGCCACTTAGAGTGCCTAGGAATCAGGGTCAATTTCGCCAAGAGTTCACTGCTCCCCAGCCAACGTATTACGTTCCTGGGAGCAGTTTTCAACTCAGTCCATATTAGGGTGGTCATATCACCAGAGTGCGCTCTGGTACTTCAGCAGCTCGCGGCCTCCGTCAGGAACAAAGCCTGTTTCCTTCTGAAGTTCTTTCAGAGTATTCTAGGGCTGACCTACGAATACAGTTCGGCTTCCTACGAATGCGGCCCCTGCAATACTGGCTGAAACTCTGGTTCCCACCTCATGTTTGGCGGCACGGCCACTTTCGCATTAGGGTCAACCAGGCCTGTCTAGCAGCCCTGGAGCCTTGGATGAACCCTGTTTGGTTCAGTCATGGAGTGCACCTACAGGCGGTTTCCAGAAGGACGGTGCTCTCAACAGATGCGTCCGACCTGGGTCTAGACAAGGGTCTCACCCGTTCCACGCTCAAGGTGTACGTAGGAGCCATCGCAGCATTTCATGGTCCTATCACTGGCCAATCAGTGGATCGAAACGGCCTCATTGTGCATTTCCTGAGAGGTTCTAGGCAGCTGAAGCCCCTGCGTCCTCTCACCATTCCCACTTGGGACCTTCACATGGTCCTTGGAGAACTTAAAGATCTCAGAACTCAGCTGACCTTAGGCCCCTAATGCTCAAAACTGCTCCGCTACTTGCTCTAGCATCAGTCAAGCCTGTTGGCGACCTGTAGGCCCTCTCGGTGAGCCCTGCATGCCTTGAGTTTGGGCCCAGCCTCTATCAGACTCTGCCATCATGCCACCTACAGGGAGTTAGCTACCTCTTAGCAGTGTAGCGTAAAGAGTCCGACGGCTCCAGCCCTCTCACTTATCCCCTTGACCCCAAGGTCCTGTTTTTTGGACCCCAAGGTCCTGTCTGTTTTTTGGCTGCAAGGAATAGTGTGTTGTCATGTTACTGGGTTTAAATATGCTGCCTGCACTCACAGCAGCCCTACTATTTTTATTCATTATTTTCTTGTAGCCCATATTATTCTTTTCAGCAGACCATGATAATAGTAAATTCTCAATTGATAATTATTATTTTTGTAAAAATCATTATTATTTCTGAACGTAGGCATTTAAGAAGGCTTTAAGACCGGAATCCTTCGTCAGCAGCTTATTGATGCAAATAATTGATCATGTACCCAACATTTAGTTCAGTTTTTCTTGAAGGAAGATTCATTTAGTTGCAAGTTAATGCTGTTAAATAGAGTTAAAAAACCTACTGTAGGCTATTCTTAAACTTGGACCTCACTATATTGAAGTACAAATCCAATCACTATAGTACAAATCCAATCACCAGAGGCATTGTACACTCTCTAAGTGTTCTTTCATCGAAAAGTATGCATTTTATTTATTCACAGGCAGGCAGATATAGGCCTACATTATTGTACATTTCAAATATTTTGATCGTCCCTTATTCTGTCACTTATTTTCTTAAATGAACACTTATTTTGGGGGGAAGTCGTGGCCTAATGGTTAGAGGGTTGGACTCGCAATCGAAGGGTTGTGAGTTCGAGTCTTGGGCCGGACGGAATTGTGGGAGGCGGTAGTGCATGAACAGCTCTCTCTCTACCTTCAATACTACGACTTAGGTGCCCTTGAGCAAGGCATCGAACCCCCAACTGCTCCCCGGGCGCCGCAGCATAAATGGCTCCGGGTGTGTGCTCTGTGTGTGTGCATTTCGGATGGGTTAAATGCAGAGCACAAATTCTGAGTATGGGTCACCATACTTGGCTGAATGTCACTTTCACTTTATTTTCTAAAAAAATAAACACTATTTTCTTAAAGAATAAAAGAGAAAGAATCACAATTAGCCCTTTTTTCCATTTCTGAAGTTAATTGGCAACCCTAATGATAATGTAATTATCTTTTGACTGCCCTGACAGTGGCACCTTCCTAAAAAAAAAAAAACCTACCTCAGTTGTAGGAGATATGCAAGCGGATAATAGATATTTGAAACGGGTGAAAATTTCACAGTGCATGTTAAATAGCCTAAATGTCATATTTACATAAGATTTTACAATATCTGCACTTTAGAGGTGTTAATAGATGGATATGAACACATTTTCAAGTTAATTTGTTATCTTATTTTTCACTGTTATACTGATACCTAAAGGACACAGTGTTATGTAATAAAGACATAATTATTATGCATAATTAGCATAATTATTTTGAGGCTGTTGAAGTGGTAATTGTAACTTAATATTTCAGACTTGTTGAGCTTGTGTCTCCATTGTGCCCAAGCCCAAGTAACGTTACACAGAAGCCTGCTTTTGTGAGGAGGAGGCAATTTTCTCAGCTTCTCCAGAAGAGAGGAAAAGATGCAAGTAAACTTCATAATTCCATCATGGTATGTTTTTTTTTTTTTATTGTAGATGTTGAAAGCCAGAGACATAAGATAACTTCATTCTTTTGAGACATATGTGTTATTTTTCGAAAATTAATGTTTCTGTTGTGTCCTGCCTGTTTACTTCACATTTTGATGCAAAAACAGTATAGTACAGATTATATGTTCATATTTTATTTAAACCATTGAAGTCCCTTTTTTCTCGGCAGAACTCAAAAGTAACTTCGGAGTTAAGGACACAGAAGCCTGCTTTTGTGAGGAAAAGGTGATTTTCTTTGGAAGAGACAAAAGACAATTTAACCTATTAGCCAGCACCCCCCATTATGGGACTCAAAGCTGAAAGTGCTCTACCAAACTTATAATTGTAAGTTTCCTACTTCAGTGTGTTACAAACAAAATTTTGGCGTCTTTAGAAAGAAGACCCTTTGGGCTTTACTTTTTATCAACCAGATTTTTTTTTTTTTGATGAAATATATTTATTAATTTTTAAACATTACAAAACTAAATTTGAATTTGAATCAACCAAAAAAAAAAAAAAAAAAAAAAAAAAAACGAGAGAAAAAAAGGTTAAATCAATAAAATAAAATAAAATAGGACATCTTTATTATAAAATGCACAGGTTAGATAATCTAATGAAACGTATTCCAATATAACCCTGTGCCATGGTGCCAAGAGGCTTTATCAACTAACCAGTTCAAGAGAAGTTATATAAGTTTACATTGTTTACATTGGTTACTGTATTCTTTCAATTGCTCTAAACAAGTATTTTGGGTGACCTTTTTTATTGAATGCTAGACATCAAGTTGTTGTTATTTTCATCTGAAAGAAGAACTTTTTTCAGTAAACTAGGCCCTATGTGTTCAGTAAGCTTGTTTCAGTAAGCTATGTGTTTTCAAGGCTTCAAGGTTTTATTGAATGCTATCTCTATACAAGTGCAAAGTAATGCATTCTTAGTCAGTCTTTTATTTTGTAATGTTAAAAGCAATAAACATATATTGCAATGTTAAGGAATTCATGTTTTTTTTCATTCAGATATGTAAATCAACATGTATAAATTGTTAGTAGTCAATTAATGGGGAGATAATCAAAATCGAATCGGTCTGAAAAAAATGAATCGTTAGATTAATTGTTTAAAAAATAATTGTTTATCCCAGCCCTAACTTAAACTTTGTTTAAATCATTTTGTGATTTAGTGGAATCATTTGAATGGGGTAAAGTAATCTTGGAAGAATATTTATCTTCAGGAGGGAGATACGTCCCAATTAAGAAATAGGAAGAACATTCCACCTTTCTAAGTCTAACCGAATGCGTTCAAAAAGTGGAGGAAAGTTTACTTTAAACATCTGTTCAAAGGAGTGGGTAACATTTAATGCCCACATATATTAAACCCTCGGGGGCCCATCTAAATGGGAAGGATGGTAATGTTTGGGGTACTTGTTTTAAGCTGCCTATAGGCATTGCCATTGACATCATAATTAATTTTATATCCTGAAAAAGTACAGAATTTGTCAATTGTGTCTAAAAGAGCTGGAGTAGAGGTATCAGGATTCACCATGACTATCAAAATATCATCGGCATATAGGGAAATCTTATGTTGATTATTTGCTATTGTTAACCCACAAAGTTCCCTATTTGTTCTTACTGCTTCTGCCAATGGTTCAATTATCAAAGCAAATAAAAGAGGAGATAGAGGGCAGCCTTGCCTTATCCCCCTCCCAACCTTGAATGTAGAGGAGCGGAATCCGTTAGTCAGCACAGCACTAAGAGGTTCACTATAAAATAACTTGACCCACTTAATAAAGTGTTCACCAAGACCAAATTTATGTAACGTATGAAATAAGTGGGCCATTCGATGTGATCGAATGCGTTCTCTGCATCTAGCGAGATCACAAGACCATCTACTGACTGCTGGTTAGCAAACTGTATCACATTCAACAGGCGACACAGGTTATTGACAGAATTGCGTCCTACAATAAAGCTTGTTTGGTTATCCTTTATTAGAGTGGGGAGAAGGCATTCTAACCGTGTTGCTAATATTTTAGAAAGAATCTTCAGATCTACATTAAGTAGTGAAATAGGTCTGTATGACAAACAATCCTCCGCTTGTTTACCTTTTTTCAAAATTAAGGATATATTTGCTTCTCTCATGGATCGTGGCAAATAGCCTTTCACAAACGAGTCATTGAGCATATTTAGTAAGGGGTCAACTAATAAATCTCTAAATTCTTTATAAAATTCAGTAATAAGCCCATCTGGGCCAGGTGCTTTCCCAGACTGCAAACTCTTTATGGCTTCTAGAACTTCATTTTTAGATATAGGAGCATTAAGGGAAGAGGTCTGATCTTCTGATAAACTGGGTAGGTTGAGGGTGGAGAAGAAAAGCTCTGTGGATTGTGTTGTATCTCCTTCTAATTCTGACCTATATAAATTCTCAAACCATTCTTTAAATGTATTATTAATAGATAAGCTGTCTAGAAAACGTTTACCGCTACTATCCACAATGGACAGGATAGACTGAGAGTCAGATTTTTTCTTTGTTAAGAATGTTAAATATTTCCCCACTTTATCCCCATGTTCATATAGTTTCTGTTTGGCAAAACAAATTTTCACTTCTGCTTGTTTTGTTAAAAGAGAATCTAATGCAGATCTAAGTGCTGAAATTTCCTTCATCTTACCAGGGGTCGGTTTTTTTTATATATAATCTCTCAGCATCCTTTAAGCTTTGATTCTAAAATCTATTTTTGTTTGGCTTGTCTACGTCTTTTACTTAGTGTGTATGATATAATAAGGCCTCTAGAAAAAGCTTTGGCTGTTTCCCAAAGTAAAGATGGATCTTCGGTTGAGGCAGAGTTAATAGACATGAAAGAGTTAAACTCCTCTGTAAAATATGATATAAAATTATGATCAGCCAAAATGATTGGGTGCAATCTCCAACTATTAGATTTAATTTTCACAGGGGGCTTGTGACATGATTCGCTAGACTGTGTTCTCACGAGACCCGGTGCGAGATCAAAGATGGCGGCTCCCGTCTGCTAGATTCAAACAACTCCAGTCGAAAACACCTACTACTTTTTTTTTTCCTTTTTCCTTTCATTTCGTTTTATTATTATTATTTTATTTTTTTTCTTCTCGTTTCAAAACCGGATTTTAAGATTATCAAACCTGGATCATCTCGAAGAATATATCGACGCGCACTACAACACATTCTGCTGCACCATGAACAAGGACAAACCAGATCAAAACAAAAAAAGTAAAGGTAACCCGACTCCAAACTCAAAGAGGCCTCGTCCCGATTCACCTTTTAGCCCAAGTACAACACCATCCACATCACCAAAACCTCTGTGCTGCACTGAGGTAAGCGACATCTTGCTCTCAATCGAAAATAAACTTACCGGACTTGATACCAGGATTGCACTAATAGAAGTCATACACAAGGAATTACAGGAATTGCGGCACAGCTTAGAATTCAGCCAAGAACAGATAGAGACTCTCACTAAAGAAAATAACTTCTTAAAGGACTCCGTCCATACACTGACCATTCAACTCACTTCCGTTGTCGCCGAAAATAAAACCATTAAAGAAAACATGTTGGACTTACAATCGCGCAGTATGAGGGACAATTTAGTTTTCACAGGCATCCCGGAACAAACTCCAGACGACCCCGAAAAATCAGTCAAGGACTTCATTGATAAAACAACTCAAACTACCAGCGGAAACAGTACAGAACATCACCTTTCACCGTGTTCACCGTATCAGATCCAAAAACAACAACAACAGACCACGAGCAATCATCGCAAAATTCGAACACTATAAACATAAAGAACTGGTTCAGAGACAAGGCAGACAACTCAAAGGCACAAACTATGGACTCAATGAACAATATCCTAGGGACATTCTCGAACGCCGGAAACAACTTTTCCCAATCCGAAAACAGAAAATAAATGAAGGAAGAAAAGCAATCATTACAGTGGACAAATTATACATAGATAGACAACTATATCGCGATAAGGACATTACCCCCTGGCTTTTCTGAACACTTCACTTCCACTCCTAAGTTAATAACTGCCATAATCATAAATTAACTAAACACTCATTTTCTGAACTAAACACAATTTTTTTTTCTTTTTTTTCTTTAATCTATTAGATGGTTCCTCTTTTGCACCTAGGTGTCGTGTCCCCCTTCCTATGTTCCACCATATGTTTTTGTCTAATGGTTTTTGTTTTGTTGTTGCTGTTCTGCTGTGTATATTCTGTCAGTTGTGTTTATGTATTTTTGTTAGTCTACCAACAACATTGCATCACTATGCACACACACACACACACACACAAACAATTCTACACACCCTTTAATACATGCACTCACATGTATACATATATAGTACTAACAGGCCCATACATTAATATACATTTATGTCTATTTTTCTCTAAAACATGTCATCTATCACTTTTGTAACCTGGAACATTCGTGGATTTGGTTCTCAGACAAAGAAGGTCAAAGTTTTTAATCATTTAAATAAACTACAAGCCGACATATGTCTCCTGCAAGAAACACAACTATCCGAATCAGATTATAACAAAATTAAATTATCAAATTACAGTCATTTATTCTCAGCTCACTACAACTCAAAACAAAGAGGAGTATGCATTCTAATAAATAAAAAAATCTCTTTTGTTCATAATACCAATATTACAGACCCTGAAGGACGTTTCATTATCATAAACATCTCCATTAATAATAGCCCAGTCACAATTGGCAACTTGTATGGCCCAAACACAGATGACCCATCCTTTTTCCAGACCTTTTTCTCCTCAATTTCAAATTTTTCTAACTGTCCAGTCATAATTGCAGGTGATTTCAATACAGTTTTAGATCCAACAATAGATAGATGTAATAGTTTAGGCAATAAACGCATTTGGAAATCTGCAAAAACCATAAAACAGTTCATGAGTGATTTTGGTCTTGGCGATAGTTGGCGTCTACAGCATCCTAACAGTAAGGAATACTCATTTTTCTCACCGGTACACCACTCATACTCCCGCATTGACTTCTTTCTTACCAGTAACTCTATCATATCAAATATTTCTGAATCAAAGATCCATCCAATAATCATTAGTGATCATGCTCCGGTAACATTACAATGGAACACAACTAGTCAACATAAACCCACTACAAGATGGCGATTTAACACATCTCTTCTAAAAGACCATGATTTTGACAGTTATTTCAAAAGAGAATGGGCATGCTTTCTGGAGTCGAATGACTCCCCAGAAACATCTCCATCTCTTCTGTGGGAAACAGGGAAAGCAGTATTAAGAGGAAAAATAATTTCATTTTCAGTTTACAAAAAAAGAAAAGAAAAAGATCAACAAGCAGAACTGGAACAAAAGATCAAATTACTAGAAGACATTAATATAAATAACCCAACAGAAGAAACACAGGATTCATTAAGGAAATATAAACTCAAATTGAACGAATTAATCAATAAACATACACAATTTCTAATTCATAGGTTGAGACAAGAAAACTTCCATCATAGTAACAAATCTGGTAAATATTTGTCAAATCAAATCAAACAAAATAAAGAAAAAGCTACAATACCAGTGATTATAGACACAGCAGGGAAATCGTCTCAGGTTACGAATGTAACCATGGTTCCCTGAGAGGGAACGAGACACTGCGTCCTCTGAAGGGACACTATGGGGAACACCTCGTCGTGACCCGTGTCTGAAGCATACTTTGAAAAAACGCCAACTCGTTGGCCGGCGACAGCGTCTGACGTCACTACCGGCGCGACTATAAATAAGAGACCGGAGAGCACGTCATTTATCTTCTTCGTGAAGCTTGCGTCCGAAGCATGGCAAGGGATCTAGAGGACGCAGTGTCTCGTTCCCTCTCAGGGAACCATGGTTACATTCGTAACCTGAGACGTTCCCCCTCAAGGGAACTTCGAACTGCGTCCTCTGAAGGGACACTATGGGGAACAGTATACCCACGCCGCCATGCTGAGGGGAGCGCAGGCCAGACCATGGCGAACACTAAGTACCAACTCTACCATTTCTATGGGAGTTGCCCCTAGGACGTTTAGACAGCTGTCTGTGACACTATCCCTTACGGCCAAAGGCCTAAGCTACATACCCAATTTAATTGATCAGGGCCTCGACCCGGGGTAGAGCTTAAAGGCTTGGAATAGGAAGGATTCCTTTAAAGGGATACGGCTAAGAAACCAGTATTATACAAAGTCTTGCCTGTCACACAGGGGCTACCGTTTGCTCTTGCAAAATTTTCCGAAGGAGCTGTCTCAACAGAACCCTGGTAGCAAAACCCTGCTAGATAGGTATTCAAGGATACCTGAATGGAGTGGCGCCCAAGATGAACGGGGCTTTACACCAACTCAAGAAAGGGCACGAAGCAACCGCGCGAAGCCCTTACCATAAAGGATTTTTAAAAGAACGCAGAGCCTTAGCGTGCGAACTTACCACAGAGTGGATTTCAGAAAGTGCGCAAAGAATACACGTGCACACTTACCATAGTATGGATTTTAAAATACTGTTCTAGGGAGGGGTTCTCATGGCACTCTGAAGGGGAAAAAACAGAGAACACCGTCAAATGAGAGGAACTCTGAATTCAGAGTAGCGTACTAACACGTAACCCTTTTCTGGGAAAAAGGGGCCCGTTGTTAAAACTACTGCGAGAACCGCCCAAATATCCCTTGATGAGGGAAGCAATGCTTGAGTGTAAACAAAATGCACTCCGGCTGAAAGGAGCCAAAGGAACCAAAGTCTAAACATCTCGAAAAAGGGAACGAAGCTGAACGCGTAACCCTTACCATACAGGATTTCAGAAAAATGTGCAGAGACTTGCGTGCACACTTACCACTTTAAGAAGTACACAGAATGTAGCGTGCGTACCTACAGGTTCCTAAGCATCGCAGAGATCTGAGCCACACGGGAGAGGCAAGCTCCAAACTTACAAACCTCTTTGGACGAGGGGAGCATCACCTGAGGCAGTAAAAAACAGGAAGAATTCTGTAACTACCACCTCCTCGCTTCCCACTGGATGTGACAGTGCATATAAGCGGTCAGGAGGCCCCTCAGGGTGACCTGGCCAACATTCATGAAATCTCCTGCAGAGCCGTGCCAGTTCTGATGATCAGCGAGGCTCCCACAGAAGCCCGTGATCTCGGCCGCCTAATACCAGAGCACGAGGCCGGAAGGACGGTGCTGACGGGTGTTAGTAGATGCCATAACTGAGCACTGTAAAAGAGACTCACTTAGAAAGTTAGTAGACATATGACCACCAGCAATTCAACTCATAAGTATATACAGAAAAAGGGTTACATACTCACCCATCCTCCTGTAGTGGGACCCTGCTCACAGGGCGCTTCCTTATAGTCCGGACCATCAGTAAGGTGGTTACTATGAACATAGAACCAACCAAAAACATCATAGGTCCAGCATATGAGACTGTTATGAGAGAAATTCTCCCCCACCTAACCTCGATCAGGTGGAGAGCTGGTGGTCGCAGGGGAATTCAGGCAAGGGAGGAAAAGAGCAGAAGTTAAACATAAAAAGCATTTTCTCTAGGTATCGCTCTGATTCGGACGAGAACGCTGCCTCGTCTGAATCACATCCCTCAGGTCCTGCTTACCTCCTCGCGACCCACGATTCCTCTTGCCCCTGCCCATAGGCGGGGGAGGAGCGCGAGTCGCGACACTAGCCTTCTGCGCCCGTCTTTGATCCTCAGAACGAGACGGGCCAGGACCCCTATGTTGTTCGGGCTCGGACCTGGACCTTCGTGGAATGAAGGTTTTAAAAGCAGCTGAGCGCGCCCTTGCCTCCCTGAACTTTTCGACCACCATCTCGACGGAGGTACCGAAAAGCTCAGAAGGCGAGACCGGAGCATCGAGAAGAAAGCCCCTTTCTTTCTTCCCGATGTCTGCCAGGTTCACCCACAGATGTCTCTCCGTTACTACCATGGCAGCCATAGACCTACCCATGGCGGAGGCGGCCTGCTTGGTAGCACGGAGAGAGAGGTCTGTGGTGCGGCGCAGCTCGGCCACCTGATCAGCTGAAAGGCCCTCGCCTTTATCCAGGTCCCTCAGCAGGTCAGCCTGATAGGCCTGAAGCACCGCCATAGTGTGCAATGAAGCCACAGCCTGACCTGCTGCTGCGTATGCTTTGCCATTTAAGCGGGATGTATCCTGGAGGGGCTTAGATGGCAAAGAGGGAGATTTAAGAGAGGATGTTTCCCCCACAGAGAGATAGCTAGCCAGCGTCTCTTCTACAGGGGGCATCTTCTCATAGCCATTTTCGCGCATGCCCTCGATGTTAGCATAACTCGTATGCTGAAACCGATGGATGCGAGAAGAAAATGGCCTCCTCCATTCTTTCTTGATTTCCGCATGTAAATCAGGCAAGAATGGAAGGCTCACCTGGGCTGGAGGGCTATGGTCAGATAAATAACGTTCATCAAGGCGACCTCGCGGCGTTATTTTGCTTGTACGTTTCCATGGCAAGTTTAACTTTGCTGTGGCACGATCCATAACCTCTAACAGCTCCTCATACGCAGGGCAGGAGGATTGAGAAGGCTCAGCCTCAGCTTCTTCGCCAACCTCAGACATCTCCTGCTCTTCCTGGGTAGAACCCAGCAGAGCACTAACTTCAGTATCAGAAAGGGTTAATGATAACACGTCTTCCTCCTGAAGTTCATTCTCGTCCGCCGCCGAAGAGCGAAAAAGGGAAAGTCCCTCTCTAAACTCTTCAACGAGGTCCACCTGTGATCCCCACGAGCTCATTCTCCTCCGTGCCTCAACAGCGGCGGGTCCTGAGCCGCGGGAGACAGATGGCTGTCCCTCTTTCCTCGAAAAGAGAGACAAACGAGAGCGGAGCTTTTTCATGGAAAAACGCTCACAGTGCACGCAGATCGCCCCCTCAAGGACATCGCGCGCGTGCTCTTCGCCCAAACAAAAAACGCAAAGACTGTGTGTGTCATCCGGTGTCAAATAACGCTGACACGGATGCACGCACTGTCTAAACGCCTTGCTAGTGGAAGCCATGATAACAAAAGTAAAGATCGCTCTTACCGTGGTCGTTTCTCAGACGCACACTTCAAACAAAACAGTCAAATGAAGACGAAGAAGATAAATGACGTGCTCTCCGGTCGCTTATTTATAGTTGCGCCGGTAGTGACGTCAGACGCTGTCGCCGGCCAACGAGTTGGCGTTTTTTCAAAGTATGCTTCAGACACGGGTCACGACGAGGTGTTCCCCATAGTGTCCCTTCAGAGGATGCAGTTCGAAGTTCCCTTGAGGGGGAACCACCAACTCACCAGAAGAAATAAATCAAATTTTTGAAAAGTTTTACAGTAAACTATATTCCTCTGAAAAAGATCCAGATCAGAAAGACATCGATTCATTTCTCAATAATATCAACCTACCACAACTCAGTAAAAATCAAATAAATACTCTTGAATCTCCCTTATCAGAACATGAACTTTTTAATGCCCTCAAACTTATGCCAAACAATAAAGCACCAGGCCCCGATGGATTCCCTGCTGAATTCTACAAATATTTTTGGTCCATTTTATCACCACTTTTCATCCGTATGATTAGTGAATCAAAACAAAAATCAAAACTCCCAGATAATATGAACACAGCCACTATTTCACTCCTTAAACCAAATAAAGACCCAACATCACCGTCAAGTTATCGTCCGATTTCCCTAATCAATGTAGACATTAAAATCATCG